>NC_045964.1:14347066-14647066 GCF_010909765.2 Amblyraja radiata
TCACGACCCTCATTATTTAACGATGATTCAGACAAGCTTTTACATTTAAGTACTGTCCCCCAAATACAGGTGTTATTGAATTGAATTTGAATTTGGGGGTTTACATTTTCAGCTTGGTACTACAGTATTATCTGCTATATAAACTGCGTGACAATCCATCCCACCAACAAGGTGGAAATCAAATCCACATAGGATCTCGACCCGAAAAGTCACCCATTCCTTCTCTCCAGAGATGCTGCCTGCCCCGCTGAGTTACTCCAGCACTTTGTGTCCATCTGCCACATATTTAATTGTTGTTCAGCTACAGAATCATAAGCACTTACATAATACATTGTGCTACAATTTATAACCAAATACCAAGAGGCAGTATTAGTCTCAAAATTATTTTTAGGGTACTGAATGAATTATTTAGTCACTGAAGCCTAACTGATCAGAGAATTTGAATATACAGCAGAACCAAAAAAGGAAAATAATCAGTTGACAGCAAAGTTGTTTGAAGATCACAAACATAAATCACAATTGGCAATGCACAATGATTTACCTGTTCATCCATATCTGCCTCTCCTCCTGAGGACTTGTGCCGAAGGATCGTTATGTTATCCAGCTCCAAAATCTGACACAAAGTATCTGACAAGTGTTGATTCAACTGATGGCTGCATCAAAGATAGAATGTGGTCAGTCCTTTAGAAGAATTAAGCGCCAGCAAAATCATATATTAAGAGAACATGGTAAATATTAAAGGTTATGGACAGAGCTACTTTATACTTATGTGAAAGAATAAGTGCTTTATAAAAGGGAGTCAATCTTGTTTTGTTATGTGGAACCAAAAATTATCAGCATTTTAGCAGGAAAAGTAGCTAAGGAGCACAAGAAAGATCTTAATATTTAGAGTCCAGAGAGTGATACAGTGTGGAAACAGGCACTTCGGCCCAACTTGCCCACATCCGGCCAAACATGGTCCTCAGCTGCACTAGTCCCCACCCTGTCCTGCGCTTTTGGTCCCATATCCTCCAAACCTGTCCTAGTCCATGTACCTGTCTAAGCAGGTTTCTTAAACGTGGATAGTCCCAGGCCTCACTACCTTATTCGAGCAGCTTGTTCCATACACCCACCACCCTTTGTGTGAAAAAGTTACCCTCAGGTTCCTATTAATCTTTTCCCCTTCACATTGAACCTATGTCCTCTGGTCCTCAATTCTCCTACTCTGGGCAAGAGACTGTGCATCTACCAGATTTATTCCTCTCATGATTTTGTATACTTCTATAAGATCACCCCTCATCCTCCTGCGCTCCATGGAATAATGAAATTAATGAATAATTAATCCACGGAGACCCAACCTACTCAACCTCTCCCTATAGCTCACACCCTCTAATCCTGGCAACAACCTCGTAAATCTTCTCTGAACCTTTCCAAGCTTGACTATATCTTTACTATAACATGGTGCCAGAAATGAACACAATATTCTAAATGCGGTCTCACCAACGTCTTATACAACTGCAACTCCCAACTTCTATACTCTTTTCTCTGACTGATGATGGTCAAAGTGACAAAAGCCTTTTTGACCACCTTATCTACTGCGACTAGACCTTCAAGGAACCATGCACCTGCACTCCTATATCCCTCTGCTCTACAACATTCCTCAGAGGCCTACCATTCACTGTGTAGGTTCCTCACCCTCTGCTTCCTTCCATGGAGCTAATTTGCTATCTATTCAGCTATCCCTCCTTGGATCCCATGCGATCTAACCTTCTAGAGCAGCCTACCATCCGGACCCTTGTCAATGGACAATAGGTGCAGGAGTAGGCCATTCGACCCTTCGAGCCAGCACCGCCATTCAATGTGATCATGGCTGATCATCCACAATCAGTACCCCGTTCCTGCCTTCTCCCCATATCCCCTGACTGCTATCTTTAATGGAACAGGGAGAAGGAGTGCGATAAGTGTTTGATTATGTTGGCTGCTTTTCTGAGACAGTATGAGTGTAGATGGAGTCAATTGTGGTGAGACCTGTCTGTCTTTCCTATTAAAATGGATAACTTCACATTCTTCCCCAATATATTTTATTTGCCATGTCCTCGCCCATTCAACTTCCTATAGCCTAAGGTTCACTGCATCCTAATCAAGTTTATCAAGAACTTTATAGCCCATATTCTACAAGTTACATGCATATCCCTTTAAACGCTTACCTGCACTTGCCCTTGGTCTTCCAATGCCCCAGATTAAATATTTAATTATTCATCAAAAATCTGTCTTGCTTATTTCTATCTCTGTGCTCCTCCAATTCTAGCCTCTATTTTTAATTTCATTATATTATTGATTCTTCCTCTGAAATTTCATCCGTAAGCACCAAGAATGTATCCTCTTCAAAGCCTTAAAAGCTATCTTTGTTCTGCCTTATTTTAACTTCAAAATTAAATTTTGTTTAACAACTCCCCGTGTGAAGCTTTTTGCTATGTTTTTGTTATTCAAATACAAGAAGGTTTTAGCAGGCTGGAGGGAGAAATAATTTTCACTCATCAGAGAGCGTAACAAACAAAAGTGCATGAGCAAAGATGCAGGACGAGAAGCTGGAGGGGGAATTAAGTTAAATATCGCCTTATCACGTCTTCACTGAAACCAACCTAAGTTAAAAGACTTCAAAGGAGTTCTTATTCTGTGAATTGATTATGTCATTATTCTATGAATTGATAATAACTAAAACAGAACTAACCTCCCGGCGCACAAAAGAAAATCTCTGAAGAATACTTGGCAACCGGAGAAGACTGGAGGTGGACACGGCCCACCAATATTCTGTGGCACAACAAAGCGTTCCTGTAGCCTCTTCAGTTTGGTAAGGTTGTCCGTTCCAAACATGTCCAGCACATCTTGATCAGGATGCTCACTGCCTCTGATCGCTCCAACTGATCCTTTACACATCTATGGGAATTTTTTTTAAATTTCATTCATGTTGAGATTTATAAATATGATAATTAGAACAAAGATTAACAGTTCCAACCTGAAACATGTTGGAGGTACAGAGTGACAACATGCTGCTCTTAATAGACAATAGAACAATAGATGTAGGAGTAGGCCATTCGGCCCTTTGAGGCAGCGCCGCCATTCAATATGATCATGGCTGATCAGTTCCTGTCTTCTCCCCATATCCCCTGAATCCACTATCTTTAAGAGCCCTATCTAGCTCTCTCTTGAAAGTATCCAGAGAACCGGCCTCCACCGCCCTCTGAGGCAGAGAATTCCAGACTCCCAACTCTGTGTGAAAAAGTGTTTCCTCGTCTCCGCTTCTAAATGGCTTACCCCTTATTCTTAAACTGTGGCCCCTGGTTCTGGACTCCCCCAACTATCGGGAACATGTTTCCTGCCTCTAGGTGTCCAAACCCTTAATAATCTTATATGTTTCAATAAGATATCCTCTCATCCTTCTAAACTCCAGAGTACAAGCCCAGCCGCTCCATTCTTCTCAGCATATGACAGTCCCGCCATCCCGGGAATTAACCTGGTGAACCTACGCTGGGCTCCGTCAATAGCAAGAATGTCCTTCCTCAAATTAGGGGACCAAAACTGTACACAATACTCCAGGCGTGGTCTCACCAGGGCCCTGTACAACTGCAGAAGGACCTCTTTGCTCCTATACTCAACTCCTCTTGTTATGAAGGCCAACATGCCATTGGCTTTCGTCACTGCCTGCTGTACCTGCATGCTTACTTTCATTGACTGATGAACAAGGACCCCCAGATCCCGTTGTACTTACCCTTTTCCCAACTTGACACCATTTAGATAATAATCTGCCTTCCTGTTTTTGCTAAAGTGGATAACTCATTATCCACATTAAACTACATCTGCCATGCATCTGCCCACTGACCCAACCTGTCCAAGTCACCCTGCATTCTCATAGCATCTCCTCACGCTTCACACTGCCACCCAGCTTTGTCTCATCTGCAATTTTACTATATGTTACTTGGATCCTTCATTCTAAATCATTGATGTATATTGTAATAGCTGCAATATACCAGCTATTGCAGCTGGTATATCCCATCACCGAGCCTTGCGGTAACCCCACTAGTCACTGCCTGCATTCTGAAAGGGACCCGTTAATCCCTACTCTTTATTTCCTGTCCTGCCAACCAATTTTCTATCCATGTCAGCACTCTACCCCCAATAGCATGTGCCCCTAATTTTGCCATTAATCTCCTTTGTCCAATTTACTAGTTAATCCTCAAAAATTCCAGAAGATAGTCAAGCATGATTTCCCCTTCGTAAATCCATGCTGACTCGGATTCGATCCTGTTACTGCTACCCAAATGTGCCACTATTTCATCTTTTATAATTGACTCCATCATCTTCCCCACCACGATGTCAGACTAACTGGTCCATCATTCCCTGTTTCTCTCTCCCGCCTTTCTTTAAAAAGTGGATAACATTAGCTACCCTCCAATCCACAGGAACTGATCCTGAATCTATAGAACATCGGAAATTATCACCAATGCGGTCCACGATTTCTAGAGCCACTTCCTTAAGTACCATGGGATGCATTACCATCAGACCCTGGGGATTTATCCGCCTTCAGTCACCATCCGTCTACCCAACCACTATTTTCCTGTCCTAATGTGATGCTTTCTTCAGTTCCTCCGTTCACCCCAGGTCCTCTGGCTACTAGTTACATCAGGAAGATTTGTTGTGTCTAAAATTACTTGCTTCGCCCTTACCTTAAAAGTATAAACAAAGGCTTATTTAATGCTGTGTGGACACAAAACCGTGGCCTTCAACTCGGTCATCACCATCGTTATAGTTGAGTGACCAAGAAATCGACTAAAGTATACCTCTTGGAAATGTCATTATTCAGACAATGTTAAAATGTGAACCATGTGGAGCAGTTGAGGCAAATACCATTGATCCATATATGGAGACACGAGCGAGGGAAAATAAATACATCTTGATAATGAACATGGAGAAATCCATCTTTCCATGAAATTGGTGATGAGAACGGCATTGGCATGCTTGCCTTCAGAGATCAGAGCAAAGAACAAGATTTGGGATGTCAAGTTGCAGCATTACAAAACACGGGGTAGATCAAACCTAGAAGTATTGTGTGCAGTTCTAGCCACCGCATTAAAGGACGCATGTGATTGTGCTGGAGAGGATGCATTGAAGATTCACCAGGATGTCGCCTGGATTGTGAGGATTCTAGTTATGGGAAGTGATTGTATAGGCTGTGCTTGTTTTCCCTGGAGCAAAGGAGGCTGAGAGATGAGCAGATAGAAGTATATGAGATTATGGGAGATGAAAAGGGTAGATAGTCAGAATCGTCTTCTCAAGGTAGGGGAATCAAAGATAAGAGGATATATATTTAAACTGGGAGGAAGGAGTTTTAAAAGTGATCTGAGTATATCTGGAACACAGAGAGACAGAGAAGACACTGGAGGAATCAGGTACAATTATTATTATTGGGAGATATTTAGATACAGTAGATGCTTAAATCAGCATGGCATTGAAGGAGGATTGTCCTAATGTAGGCAAATGCGGCACAGTGGCGCAGCGGTAGAGTTGCTGTCTTACAGCGAATGCAGCACCGGAGACCCGGGTTCAATCCTGACTATGGGTGCTTGTCTGTACGGAGTTTGTACGTTCTCCCCATGACCTGCGTGGGTTTTCTCCGAGATCTTCGGTTTCCTCCCACACTCCAAAGACGTACAGGTTTGTAAGTTAATTGACTTGGTATAAATGTAAATTGTGCCTAGCGGATGTAGGATACTGTTGATCCATGATAGTGGGGATCGCTAGTCGGCGTGGACCTGTTGGGCCAAAGGGCCTGTTTCCGCGCTGTCCCTCTAAACTAAACTAAAATGGAATGAGAGTAGAGGGACAAAAAGGTCAGCATGCACGTGGTGGGCAAAGGGCCCGTTTCTGGATTGTACGACTCTATGACTACGGATAATACTGACAACGTTAAATTAAGTAACATGTGCCAGAAAGTTTATTCCAGTATTAATAAATATAATGGCATTCAATGTACCACCTGACAAGTTAACAGCACTAACCCTAACACAAAATATAGCTTAAGACAGGAGTGTACAAACAGGGGACCAGTAAATAAGCTCCATATACAGTAGATGGCAGTGGATTGTATTAAGTTTAATATCGACAGAATTCTTTCAAATATAATTTGCTATTTTGATGCAAATCATCATATAACTAAGAAATCAAAATAATTAAGGATCAAACTGTCAGATCACTTCCAGGATGGACAAGAAAAATAGGAGACTGCACATAAAATACTCACTCTTATCACTTGTTTCTGAAACAATCGTGCAAAGTGACTGTGGTTGCACGCTGCACTTAGATTGATCATCATGTTCCTGGAATATATCAAAATGCCAAAAAAGCCATTGATCAGGGCATGAAAATAACAAGTTATCAGCAATTATCCAGCTGATGGATTTAACATCACTGCTTCAATTTCCCATTTCATTCAGTATAATCCACTACATTTGATTTGGCTTTAAAGCATTTATTTGCAATTGTTCCCAGGAAGTAAGCTTCTGCAAATGTAGTGAAGCACATAACCTTGCTGGTAAACTGTACTGGAAACAATGGAGGCACCAGATGAGGAATGTGTTAACGGGCACTTTCTCACCAGATTGTAGGATGCTGCTTTCAGGATTTATACCAGGACAAGACAATGTCAATGGCGACTCGCTGTTTTAACTTGCCCACAATGGCAGGAACAGAGGGCACAGCCCACAGTAGAAGTGAGGCCAGTTGAAATGTTCCTTCCTCGTTGATTAGACTCCTAAATACAGTAATAAACAAAGGCCAAGGAACTTAATTTGGGTTAACTTTAATGAAGTGAATACCAACCTGTTGAGTTTGCTATGAGCCACAAGCAACTAATTTCAACACACTAACGCAGACAATCTCACTTAGACTCCTGATATCCCAGCAACATCCTTGCCAGCCCGCACAACCTACTACACTCACCTCTCCAATCGGACAGGCACAGAAAACTAATATTGTAGAATAATACCCATTTGACCTACCCACCCTCTACAACTCTGGTCATCAAATTACAGGAAAGATGCAACTTCACAAGAGAGGGTACAAAGGAAACGTAAGACAACGTTGACATAAAGGAACTGCAGATGCTAACTTTTAAAAAAAGGTACTGGAGTAACTCCATGGGTCAGGCAGCATCTCTGGATGACATGGATAGGTGCTGTTTCAGATCAGGGTGCTTCTTCAGACTGATTGTAATATCGGGGAGAAAGCTGGCAAAGAGGTGGGAGTGGTACAAAACTTGGGAAGTGATAGGTGGATACAGGTGAGGGAGGTTTTGATTGGCAGATGTGTGGACCAAAGCTTGAGATGAAAAGGAGATAAAAGAGTAAAGAGTGTAAGATAAGCAGAGAGGAATGAAATGTGAAAATGTGAAGCCAGAGGGAGGGATATAGGTGGAAGTCAAGTCAAGTCAATTTAATTTGTCACATTGACATACAAGATGTGCAGTGAAATGAAAGTGGCAATGCCTGCGATTGTGCAAAACAACAAAACAGAACCAGTATTTACATTTTAGAAAAATAAAAAAGACACAACACAACAGTAAATTAGTCCCTGGTGAGATTAGAGTTTACAGTCCTGACAGCCTGTGGGAAGAAACTCAGTCTCATCCTCTCTGTTTTTGCAGCGTGACAGCGGAGGCGTTTGCCTGACCGTAGCAGCTGGAACAGTCCGTTGCTGGGTGGTAGGGGTCCTTCATTATCTTGCTGGCTCTGGATCTGCACCTCCGGGGGTAGAGGTCCTGCAGGGGGGTGATGTGGCAGTGTCCCACAGTGCGTCGGCCGAACGCACTACACTCATGCAGAGCCTTTCCTGTCCTGGGCAGAGCTGTTGCCAAAACCAGGATCGAGATGTTACCGGACAAGATACTTTGTACAGCCCCAGAGTAGGAAGCACTGAAGGCTCTCAGAGTGACTCTGAATTTTCCTCAGCTGCCTTGCCTATCTCACCAGTGAGGCAGTGTGTGTTGTCCATGTCAGATCCGCTGTGATGTGGACTACCCAGATAGTTTAAAGCAGAGCCTCACCCTATCCACAGTATCCCCATTTATCTCCATTGGCAGGTACATCCTCGGTTGTTTGAACCCTTCTAAAGTCCACAATCAGCTCCTTAGTTTTAGTGACATCAAGAGGTGTCTGTTGTCCTGACACCAGAGTGCGCAGATCAGCCACCTCCTCCAGGTAGCCCTTCTCATCGGTATCAGAGCTCAGGTTTGGAGGGAGAAAAGGGGAAAATGATAGTGGGGAAAATAGGTGCAAACAGGGTGGGGCACAGGGGTGAGAGGGGGAAAGGGGGAGGGTGGGGGGGGAGGGGTGTTACCTAAAATTAGAAAATTCAATATTATCAAATATTGTCAGGACTAGAAAGTTGTAGTTGGGTAAATATTGGACAAGTTGGGATTAATTTCATTGGAACAGGAGATACAGAGGTCAGACCCAATGAGGTTTATAAAAGATGAGAAGCTAAATACCCCAGGCAGAGAAGAAGGGCTGACTACCCCAGGCAGAGGGGTAAGAAACCGTTACATTTTAAATGACTAGTCTATTAGAATTGGGGAAGAGATGAGGATTTCCCAGAGGGTGGTGGGGGTCTGAACCTCACTGCCTACAAGGGTGATGGAGGCAGAAACACTTATCACATTTAAGCAGGACTTGAATGTGTACCCAAAGGGCTGTGACCTGCAGGCAGAAAACCAGTGCCAGAAGCAAGGATTAGACTGGGTGGTTCTCTTTATGCTGGTATAGGCATAAGGAATCAAACAAACTTCTATGGCATACATTTTCCTTAAGTCTGAGGTTATGATACCTGATTCGAAGACCCATTGCTCTCTCAAACTCCCAACCAGGATTTGAATGCTTGTCCTCCCATTCACGCAGCAACTCATAAAATACATCTCTGGAAGACAATGAATGAATAATGCTCTTCAAACGGAACTCTGATCACTGCATCTTAAAATATTGTTTTCCAACCATTCTTCAACAGAGTAACTTTGACAACTCATAAGCAAATTTACATCAAGCAAAGTTTTCAAAGCGTGCAATACATAACTACATAGATTTATTTTGATGTTCAAATTTAAGGTTAAAGGGAGTGACCTGACATTGGATTGATTGTGACAGGGCAGGAGTGCTCAGAGGTTTAAGATCATATTCAATTAGTTTGGTAGGGAATTAAATCTAAGGAGAGCAGCACTGATGTTAAACTCGCAACAGGTAGAAATGGCAATTAGCACAGATGTATTTAATGGGAGTCTGGTTACATGTACAAAGAGATTAAAAAAAAGGTTATGTTGAAGATAAAATAGGGATTGAGGTTCATATGGAACATTTCAGCCAACAAAGTCCATTTACCCCAAATGGATCATTGCTGTAGATTCCATGTACTACCAAAAGACAATAGACAATAGGTGCAGGAGTAGGCCATTCGGCCCTTCGAGCCAGCACCGCCATCACTGTGATCATGACTGATCATCCTCAATCAGTACCCCGTTCCTGCCTTCTCCCCATATCCCTTGACTCTGCTATCTTTAAGAGCTCTAGACTGTGTGACCTTGACAACATCCCCTAAACAACCACACCCTCATCTTATCGGCCTTCCAACCCTCTCTTCTCCAACTACTCCGCAATATAATTTGTTCTCTCTCTTTTTCCCAGGTCTGACGAAGGGCCTCAGACGTTAAACGTTAACTCTGTTTCGCTTTCCAGGGTTTCTGCCTCACCAGCTGAGTGTTTCCAGCATTTCTGCTTTTAAATCATAATCTGAAACTTGCATTTATGTACAAAACAGTATCTGTACCTTTGTTTTTTAAAATTTTGAAACCCCTTGTCACTGGTAAAATTAGATCGATTGTCAGTTTCCGGCTCAAATGGAACAGACTGTATAAGTGAAGGGACCGCAGGCGATACCTGGAAACAAGAAGCAAACGGTTGAAATATTATTTTTATACTTCACTAAATCTAGTATCTAAAATAGACATAAATAATTAGGCCTTTAAAATGCGAGATAACAACAGTGAAGTAACATGCTAGGTTTTTTAAACATTAATCATGAGTGCACAACCGGCATGCTTAAAAGTTTAAATGTAGGCGAAGAAAGATGAAGGCAGACTTGAGGATCCTGAAGATCTACTCCTGTTCCTATTTCCTTAAGCCAGTGCAGAGAGCTGGCTCGCATTCGGACTGTGCCCCAAGGCCACACAGCATCTCAGCTCCTGCTAATCATACTGCCCAGTCATGATCAGACATTTAGAAACCAGTGATGAAAATAAATGAAAATAATTTTAAAGGAATGAAACATGTAAAATGTTAATATGAAATGTAATAAAATCAATAAAACAGACCACTTACCTTTTCAACGAATGTCAGGAACCATTTAATGCAATAGACCACATACACAATGTATCTCGCCCCTGAATACAAAAATGTACAGAATAGTCCTGGATTCTTGACTGCATTTAACTCCAATGTGTTCCATAGTTTTGCGCAGCAGTGCACAGACATGAACCTCTGGAACGTGTCCGGTTGTGCACATTGCAGCGTGCCTGCTTCTTAGATCCTGTCATGGTCTTTGCACAAAACTAGTCACCAGTGCAACCAGGTCCATTGGCTCAGCCCTCGACCAATCCTTGGGGCCCAGACTATTACCCCTCTGCTGCTGCCTCTATTTGCTCACCTTCAACTGCCCTGCCAAACTCCAGGAATCGCATATTAAGCTACTGACTCCCGCTGAACAGATGGAGCACAGGAAAGAGAAAGTATGGAAGTCGGGGGGGGGGGGGGGGGATGGATGCGTGTGGGAGAGGTTGTGCTCGCGTGGCAGGAACAGGGAGTTAGAGAAGTATGGTACAAGCATAGACCAGGCAACTGTTTTGCCAAACACTTGTGTTCAGTCCGTCAAGGCCTGTTAGATCTAGGGATTGCTAACCATTTAACTCCCCTTCCCGTTCCCATACTGTCCTGGGCCTCTTCCATTGCCAGAGGGATGCCACACGCAAACTGGAAGAAAAATACCTCATATTCCGCTTAGATAGCGTTCAACCTAATGGTACGAACACTGAATTCTCCAATTTCAGGTTCGGATGAAGGCGATGGCTGGGGGTCGTGCAGCAGCCCGGGCCTCAACTGGATCGGTCGCCGCTCAAGAGACTGAGCGCATGGACTGGGCATGGCCCGCAGCGGCACAGAGCAGCAGTCCGGAAGTGGCGGCGCTGTTACAGCTGCGGCTCGCCTGCAGTCCGTCTGTCTTTACTTTTTTCTGTTGGTTTTTTTGGTCTTGTTTTGGTTAAGTTTAGTTTGTTGGGTTGTGTTAGGGGGGGTGAAACATGTTCTCTGTCTCTTCCTTCGGGGGAATGCGACTTTTTCGTGTCGTATCCCCTTCTCTGCCTCCGTCTGCGCTGAGGCCTAATGGCGAGCTGGCGGCCTCCAACCTGCGACCGACCCCGAGGCTCCGGAGGCAGAGCCAGCCAGGACTCACCAACGAGAGGCTGGCCGTCTTCGGGTCTAAGGCAGCTGGTGGCCCGCATTGCTGGTGCGGCGTTCTGGCTTTCGGCGGCGGCCTGGAGCTGATGCAGCGGGGCTCGGAGCTGAGACTGCGGGACCCGGAGCTGGGGCAGCGGCCCGGAGCTGGGGCGGCGGCCCGGAGCGGAGACTGCGGGACCTGGAGCGGAGATTGCAGGACCCGGAGTTGGGGCGGCGGCCTGGAGCTGGGGTAGCGGCCCAGAGCTGGGGCGGCGGCCTGGAGCAGGGGCGGCGGCCCGGAGCGGAGACTGCGGGACCCGGAGCAGGGGCGGCGGCCTGGAGCGGAGACTGCGGGACCTGGAGCTGGGGCGGTGGCCTGGAGCGGAGACTGCGGGACCTGGAGCTGGGGCGGCGGCCTGGAGCGGAGACTGCGGGACCTGGAGCGGGGTCGGCGGCCCGGAGCTGGGGCGGCGGCCCGGAGCTGATGCTGTGGCGGGCCGTCTCGGAGAGGAGACGGCGTTCCGGCTTTCGGCGGCGGCGACATCACCACGGAGGTCCGCTGGACTGGAGAGCGGCATCTTCGGCCTGGATCGATCGCCTCAGCGCAGAGGGAGAACAAGGAGGGAAGAGACGGAGACTAAGACTTTGCCTCCATCACAGTGAGGATGTGCTTGGTGAACTCACTGTGGTGGATGTTTAATATGTGTTTATTGTATGTTTTGTTATTATTGATTCTGTGTATGACTGCAGGCAACATAATTTTGTTCAGACCGAAAGGTCTGAATGACAATAAAGGATCTATCTATCTATCTATCTATCAGTGGTGGACACCTAGAACTTCACTTGGCCAGGCCAACCTTACAACGCGGCTAGGACAATGAGCCTTTATGGCCAGCTGCACTTAAAGAAACTTGGAATCTGAAAATGGTGCCAAAACCTGGCGACATTTATATTGTCTCAGTGGACGATTTCTATACACTTAGTACTTAATCTGGGATTGCATTTATGTATAATAATATTGCTGTGTACTATGTGCAAAGAAAAAAGATTTTCACTGCACCTTGGTACATGTGATAATAAAGAACCATTGAACCATTAATAACCATCATCACCCCCCCCTCCCCCCATATATTTTGCCCCTTCCCTTCTCTTCCCGGTGTCCCTACAAGGATTGCAGTGATTTATCCCCTCTTCCCTGTCCCCATCCACTCATTTATCCCTTCCTCTTGCTCCACAATTCACACATCTTCTATCCTATTTCACGTTTTTTATCTCTTCATCTCTGACCTTTGTCCAATCATCTACCTATCAAAAACACCCTCACCTGTATCCACCTATCACATGCAGGCTTTGTACTGCTCCAACTCTCTTCCAGCTCCCCCCCCCCATCACAATCAGTCTGAAGAAGGGTCCCGAACAAAATGTCACCTATCCATGTCCTTCAGAGCCTGACCTGCTGAGTTACTCCATGGCTTTGTGTCATTCTTTCTAAATCACCATCCCTTGTGTCGCCAAATAAAACCCCACCTGCCATTTCTTGGCCCATATTTCCAAATGATACATTCTGCTGCATCCTTCGACAATCTTCCTCACTTTTTATAACTCCCCACTTTTGTGTTGTCTGCAAACTTAAAGGTAAGAATAAGAGCAGTCTGAAAAGTGTGAATGAAGGAGAGTGATTAAGCCTCAGTCTCTCCTTCCTCTCTTTTTGTCCTTCTTCCCCTCTTCTATCGCCAATCCCAATGATACCTCCCTCTCCTGTTCCCTCCCTTCCTCCTCTTCAAACCCAAGCACAATCCACTTACCTGGCTCCCATCTAATCCTAAATATGTACCCAATAATGGAGCAAAGGAAACTAGGGATACAAAAGAGGGAACAAAGCTGAGAGTTATAGGTCTGGGGTTAGAAAGATAGGAGCAACACATGGATACAGTTACTTATTTAAATTGAGTAATTTATTTGACTGTCTTTGTTGGAAGGAGGGTATGTGGAATTATGTACGCCTGGTACAAGATACACATCTCATACAAGTTTAGCTTAGATTAGCTTAGAGATACAGTGTGGAAACAGGCCCTTCGGCCCACCAAGTCCATGCCAACCAACAATCGCCCGTACGCTTGTTCTATCCTACACACTAGGGACAATTTACATATGTCGCTTAACCTACAAACCTGCACGTCTAGTGAATGTGGGAAGAAAACGGAGCACCCGGAGAAAACCCATGTGGTCACATGGAGAACATATAAATCCATGCAGACTGCACCAATAGTCAGGATCAATCTCGGGTCTCAGGCGCAGCGCCAATGTGCCCCCTACAGTACAGCAACACAATGTATTGGCAGTACATTCCAACAAAGAGAATTAAATGTACACCACAACTAACTCACTTAAACTATCTATATTCCTTTGTAAACATAAAGTGCTGGTAACATTTCAATAGTCAGGCAATATCTGTGAAAAGAACATCTTTCCAATATTTTTGATTGGGCAGTCTTGATCTGAAACATTTATTCTGTTTCTCTTCTCACAGATGCTGCCCATGTGCTGAATGTTTCAAGCATTTCAGCTTTTGTGTTAGATTCTGTGCCTCTTCAGTCTTTCTAACATTTTATCCTTTATTTATTTACATTATAAATAATCTGATCCCTGTGACAGGCCACTTCATTTTATAATCTGCAAATCAGGCTGGAAAGTGCTGTTTCAAGTAACAAACCTAAAAACACTTTGTGAACGTGCATTTTCGACCTACCTTCTCCCATTTGAAATTCCCAATATCTATGGATAAAAACTCTTCATGGTTTTCAATGTACCTTACCTGACAGAACCCATAATTTCTTCCCTTGTACTCTGTCCTCGCTTATGGTTACTATTTGAAGTCCTGCACACCACTCTGACAAGCAACGTTTTGCCTTTACTATTCTATCTTCCAACTACACCACTTCCACATACTGATTTACTTTGGTCATATTTTTCTGTGGCTCTTAGACTGTTAATTAGCATGGTCACTCCTACATTTTTTTCTGAACTTCCTACCTTCCTGAAGGTGATGCAACCCTTCAATATTCCAGATCCCAATCACTCATTCTGCATCACATCTCCGTGATGGCCAGATCACATTTATTTCTACATGCTCTCAGTTCATCTGTTTTGTTTCAAATGCTACATACATTCCAGGGTAGAGCGCATTTAGTTTTGTTCTTTAATTACTTTTGTAAGCTCCTGCCTTGTCCCACCGATTATTCTTTGATTATAATCTCTATCCCATTTGTCACAGTCTATTTGTCATTTCCATATTCATACCTTTCTCTCTACCCTTGTCTCCTCACTGTTTTACCATATCTCCACAATCTTGATTCCCATGCCTCCAATATTTTGTTGACTATGAATGAATTAGCAATCTTATAGATTTGAGATCGAGAACAAAAAGTAAACTCTAATTGGAATACATGGACTGAGATCATAATGGCAACAAATATTTTTGAATCTTCACTCCCTCCTATTGGAGTTCCACCTAGACGTCTCAAAGTTAAAACTTAATTCTAATATCGGGAAGCAGCAAATGACAATAAATAATAATAGTATGGAATATTCCCAGTCACTAAAAAATCTCTACTTACTGAGAATTAAGCGAGCAGCCAATTAAACCAATACATTCAAGTTACTAAACCTGTCAGACACAGTAAAGATGGGTATACATTATCTCACCTGGGCAGTACTGACTTCATAGGCATGGGTCAGCTGCTCACGTAAAGAGGGAGAGAACTTGCCAATTCGGTCATTCTCACCAAGAAGCCTTATGGTCCCTTATCTAAAATGAAAATTATCCTACAAAAAATTAAATAAGAAATAAATTAATTCAAAGTACATTATTTCATATATTTCTAGTTTTATTCTTAAAACTACTTATTATTTATGCCGTCATTAATACAGCAGTCAATAATTCTCTCCATATTGGGTAAAAGTAACCATAGATTGCAACATAAGCAGACAATTCAACTACGAATTGCAAGAAACACCAGGTCCAACTTGCTCCTCACACCTAACAACACATGTACCAAGTTTATTAGTATTTAGTCTGCTCAGGAAACCCATTTGTTTCACTTCTTTCTCTTCTCTAGCTCCAAACCTCACTCCTCAACTCAAAAATGGCATCAACTAACAATCTAAGAAGTAAATGCAGGGTGTGCTGGAAATACTCAGCAGGTCAGGCAGCATTCATGGATAATTCATGAACAATGGTCAATGACCTATTAATCATGTCACCAAGTCACGCCTTCTGCAGTTTAGTCTCTCATGGGATAAAGACACTGAGCCATCTCTCCGATTTATGCAGCTACATTTCATGCTACTTATTTGACAATTTGTGGACATCAACATCAAACATGAGATAAATGTGGCAGAAGGGTCACTGCTGC
Organism: Amblyraja radiata; assembly: GCF_010909765.2. Lineage (NCBI taxonomy): Eukaryota > Metazoa > Chordata > Chondrichthyes > Rajiformes > Rajidae > Amblyraja > Amblyraja radiata. The sequence continues at coordinate 14,362,989 of NC_045964.1, forward strand.
ATTAGACTGCCTTACACAGAGTAGCAATATATTCATCGGATAGTCAGTATGGCGGATTGCATATCTCACAAATGCGATTGAGTTTCTTTGAAAAGGTGACCGAAAGGATCGATGAGAGCACTGAGGTAAACTTCGTTCATATGGACTTTAGCATGGCCTATGACATCCCACGTGGTAGGCTCGCCCAGGTGGTTAGATCACATGGGATCTAGAGTAAGCTAGCTATCTGGATAGTAAATTAGCTTGATGGTAGGAGCTAGAGAGTGGAATGAGGTAGCAGGTGGTTTTGGGGGTTTGTTTTTCAAATTAGATGTCTGTGAACAGTGGTGTGCTGCAGAATCGGGGCTGTGTCTGTGGTTTTATCTTATATATATATATATATATATATATTATATATATATATATATATATATATATATATGTATATATATAACAATTTGGATGTGTACGTGGGTGGGGTGAGTAGTAAGACATACACAGTGAGTGGCAGTGGTGTGGTTGAATAAAGAGACCTTGGGGTAGATGTATATTGTCCCATAAAAGTGGCAACACGGAACATAGGACAGTCAAGAAGACATAAGGCATACTGCCTTCAACAACTGAGACATTGTGAACAAGGTGTTGGAACATCATGTACACGTAGTAAATTACATTGGTTGGTAAATTACAAAAGGATTTTGGATAGGAGGGCTTGAGATATGGTGAGGGTGGATAGGCTGTTTTCACTGGACTGAAGGCGGCTGAGAAGTGACATGAATGAGGTAAGGGTTTGTGAGAATATAGATAGGGTAGGGTATAGATAGGAAACTGTCTGTTTCCCATGGTTGTAATATCTAAACCTGAGGCAGAAAGGAAGAGGTTTAAAAGAGACAAGGGTACAAATTACACCAGGACATACAATTGGCATGTAAAAAAGGCAATGCTACAATGGTCATGGGGGATTTCAGTAAGCAAGTAGGCTGGGAAAACCAGGTTGGTGCTGGATCCCAAGAGAAGGAGTTTGTGGAGTGCCTATGAGATGGTTTCTTAGGTCAAGCCTACTAGGGAAAAGACCATTTTGGATTTGGTGTGCAAGGAGGATTTGCAGATGCCTGGTTTAAACCGAAGATAGACACGAAAAGCTGGAGTAACTCAGCGGGACAGGCAGCATCTCTGAGAGAAGGAATGGTGACGTTTCGGGTCGAAACCCTTCAGACTGGTTAGGGATAAGGAATTGAGAGATGTATTCGGTGATATGGAGAGATAAAGAACAATGAATGAAAGATATGTAAAAAAGTAACGATGATAAAGGAAACAGGCCATTATTAGCTGTATGTAGGGTGAAAATGAGAAGCTGGTGAGACTTGGGTGGGGAGCGATAGAAAGGGAGAGAATGCCTGGGTTACCTGAAGTGAGAGAAATCAATATTCATACCACTGGGCTGTAAGCTGCCAAGCGAAACATGAGATGCTGTTCCTCCAATTTGGTTTTGATTTGGTGTTGTGTAATGAAACAGACTTGGTTAGGTAGCTTAAGTTAAAGGAACCCCTAAGAGGTAGTGTCCATAATATAAAATTTAACCTACAGTTTGAGAGAGAGAAGATGAAATCAGATATGTCGATATCACTGTTGACAACAATGGCATGAGGGAGAAACTGGCTGAAGTTGATTGGAAAGGGACATAGCAGGAATGACCGTGGAACAGCAATAGCAGAGTTTCTAGGAGTAACTCGGAAAATGCAGGATATTTTCATCCCAAAGAGGAAGAAAGATTCTAAGGGGAGAATGAGGCAACCTTGGCTGACAAAGGAAATCAATGAAGCATAAAAGTAAAAGAGAAGGCATATAATATTTCAAATATTAGCAGGAAGTTAGAGGATTGGGAAGGTTTTAAAAAAACAAGAAGAAGGCAACTAAAAAGGCAATAAGGGGAGAAAGATTAATAATTTATTTGCATCAGTCTTTACAGCGGAAGGCATCAGCAATGTGCCAGATATTCAAGAGAGTCAATGGGCAGAGGTTAGTGGAGCTGCCATTACTAAGGAGAATGTGCTTGGAAGCTAAAAGATCTGAAGGTGGATAAGTCAACTGAACCTGATGCAAGACACCCCATGGTACTGAAGGAGTTTGCTTTAGAAACTGTGGAGGCATTAGTATAGTAGTGATCTTTCCAAGAATCCCTTGTCAGAAGGTCCCAGAGGACTGGAAAATTGCAAATGTGACTCAGAAGGAAGTGAGGCAAAAAAGGGGAAACTATAGGCTGGTTAACCTGACTTCAGTGTTGGTAAGATTTTAGAGTCCACTATTAAGGGTGAGGCTGCCAAGTACTTAGCACATGATAAAATATGCCAAAGTCAGCATGGTTTTGTGAAGGGGAGATCTTGTCTGACAAATCTGTTGGATTTCTTTTGAGGAAGTAAATCACAGGATAGACAAAGGAGCGTCAGTGGATGTTGTTTACTTCAGGCCTTTGATAAAGTGCCGCACATGAGGCTGCTAATAAAGATGCGAGCCTATGGTATTAGAAGGAAAATACTAGCATGGATAGAAGATTGGCAGATTGGCACAAGGACAAAAGTGGGAATAAAGGGAGCTTTATCTGGTTGGCTGCAGGTGACTAGTGGTATTCCGCAGGAGTCGCCTTCCTCATTGCCTCCTTGAACCAAACCCTTGATCCTGACCCGCCAGCCTTTTTTCAAAATGTAGCAACTCAAAATGGGGGTGCGTCTTCGACGCAGGTGCGCCTTCTTCGCCGGGAAATACGGCAGTCATTTTGTGACTGTCATAGATACAATCGGCCAAATGGCCGCCTTCTGTGCTATAAATCATAGAATCATAGAGCACAAAAACTCATCTTCTCAGCCAACTTTGTCCTTGCTAATCCGTGAGACCTAGCTATGCAAATCACATTTGCTTACATTAGGCCTGCACCCCTCCACACCTTCCCCATCTAATGCTTGTCAAAATCCCTTGTAAATTTATCCATTTCTTTCCTAATTGTCTTTACTTTTTCTTGATCAAATCCAAAATTTGAAACAAATTGACCAACCTGCACAATACTGTAAGTAACTCACGTGAACTGTCTTTCCAGAACTTTGACAGCAAAATAGATGCAATTATGCATACTTCTGAAATACTGCACATCCACAACTGAAAAATAAAATACAACTTTAGGCAAAGGAAAAAGTACGAGTTAAACACCTACATTTATCTTGTACTTTCACAACCAAGTCATCCCTACAGATGTGGAGGTTCTTTGGAAATGTAGATGGTATTGTATCGAGTGAGATTCATCAGTCAATTTATATGCAAGCTCCCGAAAGCAGCAGTTTGACAATGATCAAATTATTGGTTTTGTGGTGTTGGCCACAGTAGGAAATGCAAGGAGCTCCCTTGCTATTCTTCAGATGATGCTTTGCCATCTTTATCAACTGACAAGATCGATAGGGCTTCAGTTTAAGACATAAATAAAAATTGCAGCGCATTCCTGACAGATCAGATATTTTGTCGAGATTTTTATACGTTATAATCAGAGATTAGTCACCAAAGAAATTAGAGACACTGAGACTTATGCTTAGGCTTTAACATCGTTCCTTCTGCTGGAACTATGAGAGGGAGAAAACAAAAACCTGAGGGAAAAACTGTGAAATGTACAGCAAATCAGGCAGTAGCAGAAGAGAAAGAAATTAAGTAAATATAATAAATAGATAAGCTACACAAAGAAACTGTTCTGATATAAACAGAACAAGCAAGTTATCTCAACTGGTTGAGTTCAGTACCAAGTCTGGAAAGCTGCAATGTGCCCAGATGAAAGAGAACTGTTCTTGAAGATTACTTGGGCTTCATTAGAATAGTGCAGGAGGCCACAAACAGTTCAGAGCAAGGGTCGGATGGATATTTAAAGTGACAGGACACTGGAAGGCCAGGGTTGAACCTGTAGACAGGACAAGGTAGTCATCCAATCTACTTTTGATTTCTTTAAAGAGAGATCATCATATTGCAAGCACCAAATGTAGTGGGTACACAAAAAAGCTGGAGAAACTCAGCGGGTGCAGCAGCATCTATGGAGCGAAGGAAATAGGCAACGTTTCGGGCCGAAACCCTTCTTCAGTCTGAATAGGCAACGTTTCGGCAACGAATAGGTAACCCTTCTTCAGTCTGAATAGGCAACGTTTCGGGCCGAAACGTTGCCTATTTCCTTCGCTCCATAGATGCTGCTGCACCCGCTGAGTTTCTCCAGCTTTTTTGTGTACCTTCGATTTTCCAGCATCTGCAGTTCCTTCTTAAACACCAAATGTAGTGGATTTGATTAGAGATTTAACTTGCATCATGTTCAGCACAAACATTGTGAGCCGAAGGGCCCATTCCTGTGCTGAGAGGAGGAGCTGAGAGAATGGTTTGTTGCCCTTACAGAAGATGGGATGGATGGATTTTTGAAATGGATTTTGGAGGTCTGTATACTTAAAATCTGCATTAGAACTGGACAGTTCTGCTAGAGTGTATCCATCCATATATTATATACTCAGCTTTAGTCTTTCCACTGACCGTGCATTTCCAACAGCACTCGCCTACATTCCACAGCTTTCACATGTTCCTTTTTCATATTTCCTCTTGCTGTCTTTATTATCATCAACCAGATGACTTAATCAACAACTTATCACGAGGGTCTTGCCTCACCCTATCAAATGTTCTGTTTGTTCACCCATCCATCACCCACATTCTCTGCAACTTAAGTCTAATTTGTTCTCCTTCATTTCGCAATTCTGACAAAGAATCTTTGACCTGAAATGTTAATGGCTTCTCTCTCCAGAGATGCAGCTGACCTACTGATTATTTCCAGCATTTAGAGTCGAGTCAAGAATGTTTTATTGTCATGTGTCCCAGATAGGACAATGAAATTCTTACTTGCTGCAGCACAACAGAATATGTAAGCATAGTACATAACAGGAGAAAAAAAGTTCAGTGTGTATATATACACACATGCACACATACTCAATAAATAAACAAATATAGTGCAATAATAATAAGTCTGTTGTAGTTCAGAGCTTATTTGTTGTCATGTTTAATAGCCTGATGGCTGTAGGGAAGAAGCTGTTCCTGAACCTGGACGTTAGTTTTCAGGCTCATGTACCTTCTTCCCGATGGCATTGGTGAAATGAGTGTGTAGCCAGGATGGTGTGGGTCTTTGATGATGTTGGCTGCCTTTTTGAGGCAGCGAACAAAACTGCATTTAGCATTTTTATTTCAGAGTTCCAGCATCTACATTTTGCTATGATTTTAAACAAGTCTGTTCCAATTACATGCTCCTATTGTGAATTCAACAACAGAACTTTGGTGAAAGATATTTCAGTCCGTTTTTTATGTCTTTAGAAATAATGGACACGTCTGCTAAGATCTAAGTTGGATCTGATAGTGGAGCTCACCAGCCTCTTGATCAACGGTATACCGGTCACCGTTCACCCGCACTTGCAACTTCTCATGGATCCAATAGCACATGGTGAACTTCCACAAGCATCCCAACTTTATTGCTGGGAAATCTGGTTTAACCCCACCAAAGTAAATGATAGAAAAACCACTGCCAGAATGGTAAGAGCCTGTTTTTATACAGCTTTAGACAGGCACATCACCGAACTTGGCCCTTTGGCCCACTGAGTCCTTGGTGAATAACAAGCGTTTAATTTTACATTAATCCTATCCTAACCCATTTTAGCCTCCCCATACTCTCCCGTCACTCTTAGATTCCATTATTCATCTACAACTTCAGGCAATTTACTGTGGTCACCTGCTAACCCACACATTTTTAGAGTATGGGGAGGGAACTGAAACTTTGGGAGGATATCAACACATTTAATATTAACGGCAAGCTGCACAGCTGGTGAGCAGAGTATCCTTGCTGTTCACACTGTTTCTCACTGCAGGCAGTCATCTGCCCCAGAAAAGGCTCTGCTTTCAGACTCGTGCTGTGAACTGCATTCTCAGCAGAGGTCTGTGCTTGCAATGCACTGAAGACAGCAGAAGAACTGCCCCATGAACCCTGCTTGTATTCATGTTGGTCTCTAATACCTTTCACATTGCATCTTATCAAGGCTGACACCTTTGGCTCCAAAACCATAAATCTGTAATCACGATCAGTCACATATGATTTGCATTATCCTTTTGATGTCCTTATTCACGTTTTCCATTATGTTATCAAGATCACAATGATTATTTTGTTTTGGCACTGCCATTTAAATGATCTGTGCGTGCACACTGACTGCTGTCTTTCTTGCACAATAACAATATCTATACTTCAAAAGTATTATATTTATTATTAAGGTAGACAAAAATGTTGGAGAAACTCAGCGGGTCATCTATGGAGCGAAGGAATAGGCGACGTTTCGGGTCCAGACCCTTCTTTAGACTGATGTGGGGGGGGGGGGGGAATAAAGGAAGAGGCGGAGACAGTAGGCTGTGGGAGAGTTGGGAAGGGGAGGGGAAGGGAAGGGAGGAGAAAGCAAGGACTACCTGAAATTGGAGAAGTCAATGTTCATACCGCTGGGGTGTAAACTACCCAAGCAAAATATGAGGTGCTGTTCCTCCAATTTGCGGTGGGACTCACTCTATCCTAGGACAGAAAGGTCGGATTCAAAATGGGAGGGGGAGTTGAAGTACTGAGCCACCGGGAGATCAGGTTGGTTATTGCGAACTGAGCGGAGGTGTTGGGCGAAGCGATCGCCAAGTCTGCGCTTGTTCTCACCGATGTAGAGCAGTTGACACCTGGAACAGCAGTTGCAATAGATGAGGTTGGAGGAGGTGCAGGTGAACCTCTGCCTCACCTGGAAAAACTGCTTGGGTCCCTGGATGGAGTCGAGGGGGGAGGTAAAGCGACAAGTGTAGCTTTCCTGCGGTTGCAAGGGAAAGTGCCAGGGGAGGGGGTGGTTTGGGTGGGAAGGGACAAATTCAGGTAGTCCTTGCTTTCTCCTTCCTTTCCTTCCCCTCTCCTTCCCAGCTTTCCCACAGCCCACTGTCTCTGCCTCTTCCTTTCTTCTCCCCCACCCCCCCTGCAATTCTCTGCAATTCCAGAGTTAGTTTAACATGATTGCATTTGGAGTGAAGCGTATATCAATATAATTATTACATCCTCCCACTGCACAATTCTTACATTTAGTCTCAGGAGCATATTCCACGTCATTTACCAAATCATCTACTGATGTTCCTCTCCTGGATGTCAACAGCTGTAGCAGAAAGAACAGCTCCAAAAAAATGTTTGGCACTAAATTTTCTGAAATGAGAAAAATACATCATTTGTTGCCTCTCATCTATCTAGCCTTTTCCTGGAGGAATCAGGCATTTCCTCCCTGTGTATGAATGAATGTCACTTTAAAGCCCACAAATAATCAAAATTATTATTTTCCATTCTTAAAATGACACCATAACAATACTACACCAGTGAAAATGGCATTCTAATTTCAGATCACTGAGACATTAGTTCAGTAAATTCCTGGACAAGGACGCGAAAGCAGGGTTAGTAAAGAAACAGTTGTAAGAAAATTAATGGGGATAAAGGCTTACAAATTCCCAGACATGATAATTTGCATTCCAGAGAATTTAAGAAAGCAGCACAGAAACTAAAAGGATTCGTGGTCACTTCCAAAATTCTTTAGATTCTGAGCAGTTCCTTTAGATTAGAGAATGCTATAAGCAACTATACTATTTTCACAAAGGTTAAAACAAGTAGTCACAGTCCAGAGACCATAACGTCAACATTGGGTACAATTCTAGTGTCTAACATAAAAGATACAATAACATAACACCTGAAAAACATTAACACGGTTGGACAAAGTTAGCATAGGCTTATGAAAGGGAAATCTTAATTAATCAATCAACTGGGTTTTTAACGGACATAATTAGAATAGATAAGAAAAGGCAGTGAATGTGGTATATTTAGACGCAGAATGCTTTTGATAAGGATCCACAAAAATGAATAGTGTTCAAAATTAATACTCTTTGGGATTGGGGTAATATACTGGCGTAGATTAAGAAATGTCTGACAGAGAAGAAACAAACAGTTGGAATTAAAGGGCAATGATTAATGGTGTTGCAGAATCCATACACCATATATAATCAGTGTTTTTGATGAAGGAATTAAATGTAACATCTCCAAGTTTGTCAGTGACACAAGGCTGCAGCACAATTAAAACTAGTTGGAGATTTAACGTAGGCAAATTAACTAAAATGCACTTTGATTCCAAAAGCAGAAAGATATTATCTGAATGGCAATGGATTAGCAAAAGTGAAGATGTAATGAGAACTGGATGTCTATCACTGAAGGAAAACATACAGCAATTGGGAAGGCATCTGGTACGTTGTTGTTCACTGCAAAAGGGTTTGAGCCTAGGAGCAAGGATGTCTTGCCTCAACGCTACAGAAACTTGGCAACACCCCACCTGAAGTTGTCCATGCAGCTTTGGTATCCTTTTCTTGCCAAAGAGAGAGTGCAAAAAGGTTTACTTGGCCGATTCCTGGGACAGCAGGATATTGAGAACCAATCTTTGTTTAAATAGTGTAGTAATCCATGACATAGTCCAAGCCAAAGGAACTGCGCTGAATCTAATGTTTAAGAAAGAACTGCAGATGCTGGAAAAAATCAAAGGTAGACAAAAATACTGGAGAAACTGAGCGGGTGAGGCAGCATCTATGGAGCGAAGGAATAGGTGACGTTTCGGGTCGAGACCCTTCTTCAGACTTCACCTATTCCTTCGCTCCATAGATGCTGCCTCACCCGCTGAGTTTCTCCAGCGCTGAATCTAATGAATTTTGGACATTGACCACCAATATATCCACTATTTTCAGAGCAACTTTCTTTAGTTTTCTGTGATGTAGATTATTAGGATATGGTGGTCTGACATTATACATGAGGAGACTGGGTCAGATAGTCAAAGGAGCAGAATGAGGCAATTCAGCCCATTGAGTCTACTCTGCCATTCAATTACGGCTGATCGATGTTTCCCTCAACCCCATTTTCTTGGCTTCTCCCCATAACCTTTGACACACTTACTAATCAAGATCCTGACAATCTCAGCTTTAAAAATACCCAACGACTTGGCCATCACAGCCGTCTGTGCAATGAATTCCACAGATTCACATAAATGAAACGTCTAACGAAATTCCCCCTCAACTGCCAAAAGGAACATCCTTTTATTCTGAGTCTGTGCCCTCTGGTCCTAGACTCTCCCACTACTGGAAACATCCTCTCCACATCCATTGTATCCAGGCCTTTCACTATTTGGTAGGTTTCAAATGAGATCCCACCCTCATCCTTCTAAACTCCAGTGGATATAGGCCCAGAGCCATCAAACGCTCATCATACATTAACCCAATCATGCACATCCAAGTTTCTGGCTTATTGGAAATACTTGGATCTATGTTCTGCTTCATCTATAGAACGTAATAATTCTTCACAAAATTCCCTGAACGATTAGTTTCTGATCTTAGCAATGGCATTAGAGGAAATTTAAAAAATGCACAGTCAACATTAAGGACAAATTATAAAAAACATCCAGAGTAAATAATTTCCTAGTCATCTGGCATTTTAAATAGAATGGAACAAAGTTCCAGGTGGCGCCGTCAGCGATTGCAGCCTCTCCAACGGTCTGTCAGTCTTTTTGTCTATTTTGTTATTTTTAGTGTGTATTTAAAAAGTATATGTTAATGTTCTCTGGTTTGTTTTATGTGCGTGGTGGGGAGACTTTTTTGAATCTCTTACCTTGCCGGAGATGCGATTGTTTTCCGGATCGTATCTCCAGTCGCCCTGTGTCCTAACATCATGGAGCTGGAGGCCTTGCTCGAGACTGACTTTGAGCCCCACTGCGGGGCCGTGGATTTACCATTGGAGCCTGCGAACCCTTGCCTGGGAACCTGCAGATTTCAACATCGAGGAACTCGCAGTCTTGGTTAGAGACTGATGTCGGGAAGCTCCAATCGCAAGATGTTCGACTAGTCTCGACTCGGGGTCCAATCGCCCGGCGCGTGGGAGCTGAGATCCCCCCCCCGATGCGGGAGCTTGATCGCCCCGACGCCGAGGGGCCGACCGCCGGCTGCGGGAGCCAAGATCGCCCCGACAACGGAAGGCTCGAGGCCCCCGACCGCGGGAGAACAAAGAGGGAAGAGATCAAACTTTTTTTTCGCCATCACAGTGAGGAATGTGGAGGAGTCACTGTGGTGAATGTTCATGTTATAATGTATTTTGTGTGTCTTGGTGCTTTTTATTGGTATGACTGTATGGGAAATCAAATTCCTCGTATGTTGCAAAACATATTTGGCTAATAAAGTATGATTACGATTTTAACTAGAAAAAGACACAAAGTGCTGGAGTAGCTCAGCGGGACAGGCAGCATCTCTGGAGAACATGGATAGGTGAAGTGTCGGGTCAGGACCCTCCTTCAGACTCAGACTTATAACTAGAAGTTTTATTGGATTGAATCAGAATATTCTCCCACACATATTGTGCCATCATGCAACAAACATATGCCTGTACACTACACTTCACCATCTTATCTTAAAACTAATTCAGCTTAAGACTTGCACTCAGTTGTATACTCGCAACAAAAATATACCATTGGACATGTTCACTTCGTGAAATTTGCCAACCAGATCCCATCATCCTACAAACCTGCTTTACATTAAATTAAATGTTAAATTTATTTATTTATATAGCACATTTTTAGTCAACTTGCATTGACCCCAAAGTGCTTCACATAATTACATTCACACACACAGACAAAGATGGGTGAAGTGTCTTGCCCAAGGACACACACAGGCAAAGGTGGGTGAAGTGTCTTGCCCAAGGACACAACGACAGTATGCACTCCAAGCGGGATTCGAACCAGCTGCCTTCCGGTTGCCAGCCGAACACTTAGCCCATTGTGCCATCTGTCATCCCATTCATGTTCAAAAATACACTCAATTCTGCTTTGACAATTATTAAATCCGCTCCTAATTCACATTTAGTTAAAAAGCTCATCTTCCCATCATTGAAATTGTTTTCACTTACCAGAGATACAGGCAGAATACAACTGAGCCAGCACATTCAATTGCCTTTGATGAGAAATTTTGCTGACATCAGCACACACGACAAAACTGTCAGAGATAACACTGCAGGATCTCCCATACTGGCCTTTAATGGGTGTGGCTGGGTCCACAACTGGTGACTGTTGAATCAACTTGGATCTAAAAAAATATAAAAATTAAAAACAGAAACAACCATTATATCCAAAAATATTGAAATCTTATGATGAGATTCTTATGTTATGAACATTAGCATAAAAAAGTGGAGAAGAAATAAATCATTATAGCATATATTTTTGTAGGAGACGACACAATGTAGACTCCACTTCTTCCCACCCTGCTTACTGTAATGACTCTGTACACTACTCCCAATACCTCCATCTACGCAGCATCTGCGCCCAGGGTGAGGTTTTCCATACCAGGGCATCGAAGATGTTCTCATTGTTTAGGAAACGGTCGTTCCCCTCTTCCATTACAGATGAGGCTCTCACTTGGGTCTCCTCGATATCATGCAGCTCTGCTCTTACTCCCCCTCCTCCCATTCGTAACAAGGACAGAGTCCCCCCCCTGTCCTCACCTTCCATCCCGTCAGCCGTCGCATACAGCATATAATCCTCCAACATTTTTGCCACCTCCAACGGGATCCCACTACTGGCCACATCTTCCCATCTCCAACCCTTTTTGCTTTCCGCAGAGAACGTTCCCTCCTCAACTCCCTGATCAAATAATCCCTTGCCACCCAAACCACCCCCTCCCCGGGTATTTTCCCCAGCAACCGCAGGAGATGCAACACCTGCCCCTTTACCTCCCCCCTCGACTCCATCCAAGGACCCCAACAGTCTTTTCGGTGAGGCAGAGGTTCACTTGCACCTCCTCCAACCTCATCTACTCTATCCGCTGTTCCAGGTGTCAACTCAAGAGACCAAGCGCAGGCTCGGCGGTCATTTCGCTGAACACCTCCGCTCAGTCCGCCTTAACCTACCTGATCTTCCGGTTGCTCAGCACTTTAACTCCTCCTCCCATTCCCAATCTGACCTTTCTGTCCTGGGTCTCCTCCATTATCAGAGTGAGGCCCAGCGCAAATTCGAGGAACAGCACCTCATATTTTGCTTGGGTAGTTTACACCCCAGCGGTATGAACATTGTCTCTAACTTCAAATAGCCCTTGCTTTCCCTCTCCATCCCCCTTCCCAGTTCTCCCACCAGTCTTACTGTCTCGACTACATTCTATCTCTGTCCCGCCCACTCCCCTGACATCAGTCTAAAGGTCTCGACCCGAAACGTTACCCATTCCTTCTCTCCAGAGTAGCTGCCTGTCCAGTAGCTGCAAGTCAACCAGGCAGCTGAATTAATAGCAAAATAAATCTCGACAGAAACATACTCAAATATATTTAAATGTATTTATATATAAACAAGCTGCTTAAATCGGTTTCATTTTACTAGCTCATAGATGAACTTAAATGCACTTGCCCACCTTTGCTCAATATCTCCAGCAAATAATCTACTGTCAAATCTTTTTAATATTGCAAATTAATTAACTCATGGGATGTTGCTATTGCTATAAAAAGGCTGAGAAAGACTGAGAAAGATGTCGCCTGCCTGCGGCGACTTTTGCGGAGCTCTGGAAAATAAAAGGCTCAACTACAACTTCCAACAACTTACCTGGATCAGAAAAACGGCAGAAATCGGTGCCGTTTCGGACAAGCTGCTTGAGCACCTCAAGGCTCTCGCAATTTTGTGATCTCCCGCAGCTGCGGGAACCCCGGACTTTAAACTTTCCCACGCTGGCTGTGGAACTCCCGACCCGACTGAGGATCCCAGGTACGGTACCTGGAGACCCCAGGATGACCCCCAGAGCCGACGGGCTGAATCTCCCAGGAACAACGGAGCTGGAGCTGCCGACTTTGAGGGAACCCCGTTCGTTACGGAGCTGGAGCTGCCGCCTGTGAGGGATTCCCCGTTCCAGCGCAGGTCCGCAGAAACAGCAGGTACAGCAAGTACAGTACCTGGAAACAAAGGGGAAGCCTCCATTGTGTCCGGAAACGTGGCCGACGGGCAGGACTTCAGGTCAGAATGAAGCGCAGGGGACTTCGGCCCCCTCTCCCTACTATCCTACTGGCTAATGTAGTCCCTTGAAAATAAAGTGGAGGACTTAAGGGCAAGACTGCTTTATCAAAGGGAGCTGAGGGAATGCTGTGTGTTCTGTTTCACAGAGACATGGCTCACCCCCAGCTCCCCAGACTCAGCGGTCCAGCCTGAAGGGTTCTCCATCCACTGTATGGACCGTACCCTGGCATCTGGGAAAGGGAGAGGAGGGGGCGTCTGCCTCATGGTCAACTCTGCGTGGTGTTCCGACGTGGCAGTCCTGTCCAACTCCTGCTCTCCACACCTGGAACATCTGGCGGTGAAGTGCCGTCCCTTCTACCTCCCAAGAGAATTCACCTCCGTTATCCTGACCGCGGTCTACATCCCACCCCAGGCAGACGTCCGTCTGGCACTGGAGGAACTGCACGCCGTGGTCAACAAACACCAGACGTCTTACCCCGAGGCATTTACCACCATTGCTGGGGACTTCAATAAGGCGAACCTCAAGAAATCACTCCCCAACTTCCACCAACATGTCTCCTGCTGCACCAGAGGACCCAACACCCTCGACCACTGCTACACCACCATCAAGAATGCCTATCGTTCTATCCCTCGCCCTCACTTCGGTAAGTCCGACCACACCGCGGTGCTGCTTCTTCCTGCCTACAGACAGCAATTGAAGAGCGCATCCCCAGAAGTGAGGACAACACAGAGCTGGTCGGGGGGGGGGCAGAAGAACAACTCCAGGACTGTTTGGAGTCTGTAGACTGGGCAATGTTCAAGGACTCGGCAACGGACTTGAACGAATACGCCACAGTCGTTACAAACTTCATAAAGAAATGTGTGGAGGACTGCATCCCTACAAAAACCTTCCGAGTGTTTCCCAATCAGAAACCTTGGATGAACTTTGAGATCCGCACTCTTCTAAAGTCCAGACACAGGGCATTCATGTCCGATGATACAGTGGCCTACATGAAGTCCAGATACGACCTTGGTAAGGCCATCAAAAAGGCCAAAAGGGACTTCTACTCCAAACTGGAGGATGAGACAGATGTTCGGCAGCTGTGGCGGGGCCCGAATACAATCACCTCCTACAAGGCGAAACCAGGAGGCAGCTCGAATGTCGGTGAAACATCACTCCCTGACGAGCTCAATGCGTTTTACGCACGCTTTGACAGGGAGAATACCATTGTGCCTTCCCGATCCCCCATTCGCTGTGATGGCATTTCAGTCTTAGTCACAGAGGCCGACGTCAGGAAATCCTTCAGAGGGGTGAACCGCCTAAAAGCACCTGGTCCTGATGGTATACCCGGTCGTGTTCTAAACACCTGTGCGGACCAACTGGCGGGAGTTTTTACGGACATTTTCAACCTCTCACTTCTGAGGTCTGAGGTCCCCACCTGCTTTAAAAGGGCATCAATTATACCGGTGCCCAAGAAGAGTAAGGTGACGTGCCTCAATGACTATCGACCAGTGGCACTAACGCCGGTGGTGATGAAGTGCTTTGAGAGGCTGATCATGGAGCAAATCAACTCCCACCTCGACAAAAACCTGGACCCACTGCAGTTCGCTTACCGCCACAACAGATCAACGGTGGATGCGATCTCGCTGGCCCTCCACTCCGCACTGGACAACTTGGACAACAAAAACTCATATGTCAGGCTGTTATTCATCGATTACAGCTCGGCATTCAACACAATCATCCCCTCCAAACTGGTTACCAAACTCGCAGAACTGGGTCTCTGCGCATCCCTCTGCAACTGGATCCTCGACTTCCTCATCCACAGACCACAGTCTGTTTGTATTGGTGGAAATGTGTCAGCCTCGATAACAATCAGCATGGGAGCACCTCAAGGCTGCGTGCTCAGCCCCCTGCTGTACTCACTCTATACCCATGACTGCGTAGCCAACCACAGTGCGAACTCCATCATCAAGTTCGCTGACGACGCCACTGTTGTAGGACGTATCACTGATGGGGATGAGTCAGAGTACAGAAGAGAGATCGAGCAACTGTCCATATGGTGCCAGTGCAATAACCTGGCCCTCAACACCAGCAAAACCAAGGAACTGATTGTGGACTTTGGAAGGAGTAGGAGGGGCACCCACAGCCCCATTTATATCAACGGGTCGATGGTTGAAAGGGTCAAGAGCTTCAAATTCCTGGGCGTGCACATCTCTGAAGATCTTTCCTGGTCCGAGAACACTAACGCAATTATCAAAAAAGCTCATCAGCGCCTCTACTTCCTGAGAAGATTATGGAGAGTCAGTTTGTCAAGGAAGACTCTCTCTAACTTCTACAGGTGCACAGTAGAGAGCATGCTGGCCGGTTGCATCGTGGCTTGGTTCGGCAATTTGAGTGCCCTGGAGAGGAAAAGACTACAAAAAGTAGTAAACACTGCCCAGTCCATCATCGGCTCTGACCTTCCTTCCATCGAGGGGATTTATCGCAGTCGCTGCCTCAAAAAGGCTGGCAGTATCATCAAAGACCCACACCATCCTGGCCACACACTCATCTCCCTGCTACCTTCAGGTAGAAGGTACAGGAGCCTGAAGACTGCAACAACCAGGTTCAGGAATAGCTACTTCCCCACAGCCATCAGGCTATTAAACCTGGCTCGGACAAAACTCTGATTATTAATAACCACTTTCTGCTATTTGCACTTTATCAGTCTATTTATTCATGTGTGTATATATTTATATCATGGTATATGGACACATTTATCTGTTTTGTAGTAAATGCCTACTATTTTCTGTGTGCTTAAGCAAAGCAAGAATTTCATTGTCCTATACAGGGACACATGACAATAAACTCACTTGAACTTGAACTTGATTTAATTCGCCATCCACAAATGCCTTTGTGAAGACTGTGTGCCAACACCTGAACCACTGCTTTCAATGTGAAGATATTCCTACAATAACACCATGAAAGGATTTCCGGTCAACAACAGCAAAAGTAGAGGTACGTTGGTACCTGTCTAGGAGAACTTGCAAGCAGTGACATATGCGCACACTGCGCCTTGTCGTTTTACATGAGAAAGGTCACATATCAGAAGCTTTGGCAAATTGCTGTTGTCCATGTTGTAGAGGACGCACAGAAGAGCAATGGTAGATCTACGCGAGGAAATGAATGTTTAAGGTAGCTGATGGGACACGAATCAGGTTTGCTTTCCCAGGATGATATCAACAAATCAGATTAATCTAACTTGCTCTCAATAGTGTAGCCCGGAAATTGAGTATTGTAGAAAGGAATTACAGATGCTGGTTTAAACCGAAGAAAGACACAAAATGCTGGAGTAATTCAGCGGGGCCGGCAGCATCTCTGGAGAGAAGGAATGGGTGACGTCTCGACCCTAGTCTGAGGAAAGGTCTTGACACGAAATATCACCCATTCCCACTGTCCCGCTGAGTTATTCCATATTGAGTTATTCCATATAGAGCATATTGTCTATCTCTGGAAAATTAATGTTTTGACATTCAGTTAATAATGTGGCTGATACATTTCAAGCCATTGGAAAGTTCCACTCAGAATTTTCAAATGATGACAAACTGAAAAATGTCTTGCGCCCTTTAAGAGGGCCAGACCTCAACCATTGCATTTACTGACCATCCTACCATCAGAGATCTGCCTCAAAAAGGCTTTTAATATCATCTAACAACACACCACCCAGACTTTGGTTTTGTTTATTTTTGAATATATAGTTATTTATATATATGTAATTTTGATTATTACATTTATCTATTTGTATTGTGTTTACAGGCCTGTTAAGCTGAAGCAAGTAAGAATTTCATTGTTCTGTTGTGAGTATATATGAAAATTAAATAATCTTGACTCTCTTGAACACAGCAAATATTGACATTGCTCATTTTTTGGAAAATAACAGTACTGCTTTAAAACTTACTGAAGTTAAGGCAGAGCCAGTAGTTTATTAAAATCCAAGTCTGAGTCCAGAATTAAAAATTTGGACTTCTACCTCTGCTCAAGTCAAACAGACCAAAAATTAAAAGAAGCACGAAGTAACAAATATTTTTTCCCTTGGTTGTTGAGTGGAGTTCAACATACCTTTCAATTTTCAACATCTCCCGCTCTTCCTGCAGGTTACTGGGAGATACGGTTGGGCTAAATCCCTCTGAACTAGCTCCAAATGTTTCAGAAGTAGCTTCTGTGGAGTACATGGAGGACAATGGTTGACTCAGAGGAGTGGAAGTGAAACACTTCTTTGGTCTGGACTGCAGCCGCTCTGTGCTGACTGGAGTAGGATTAATTCTTCTTGATGGTTTTGTTTTACTGAAATAAATGTAATTCAAATGATTATTGACCCAAAAAGGTACATTACAGAACAGAAAAAAATCAGAAAGATAATAAATATTCTGCATTTATAAAACAGACCTCACATTATTGATACAGCCTATAGAATACATTTTGAAATCTAAAGAAGGTTGTCATGCAGGAAATGTGACACCACATTTTTTTCAAAAATAAAACTGAATAAATAATCATGACAAGATAAAACTGGCACAGGGAAGGGGGGAAAAAGAAGGGAGGAGGCAGCGGTTTGGTAGGTTAGTTACCTAAAAATGGAGAAATCAATGTTGGGAAGCTAATGGAATTGGGGCTCAACACCTCCCTGTGTGCCTGGGTCCTGGACTTTCTCACCGCCAGGCCCCAGGTAGTCAAGATGGGAGGGAATACATCGAAGTCCCTCACCCTGAGCACATGATCGCCCCAGGGTTGCGTCCTCAGCCCCCTATTGTACTCCCTGTACACACATGACTGTGTGGCTAGGTTCAGCTCCAACTCAATAATTAAGTTTGCTGATGACACCGTGGTGGTGGGCCTGATCTCAGACAACGACGAGAAGGCCTACCGGGAGGAGGTGGCTGATCTAGTACTCTGGTGCCAGGATAACAGCCTCCTCTTGAACATCAAAAAAACGAAGGAGCTGATCATGGACTTTAGGAGGGCACATCATCCGAGGACGTACACTCCATTGAGGATAAATGGGGATCCTGTGGATAGGGTGAACTGTTTTAAATATCTGGGAGTCCACATCTCCGAGGATATGACATGGGCATCACACGCCTCAGCACTCGTGAGTAAGGCAAGGCAGCGCCTTTACCACCTCAGGCAATTGAGGAAATTCAGAGTGTCTCCGAGGATCCTCCAGTGCTTCTACGCAGCGGCGGTGGAAAGCATCTTGTCCGGAAATATTACCATCTGGTTTGGGAATTGCTCTGCCAAGGACAAGAAGGCTCTGCAGAGAGTAGTGCGTTCGGCCGAACGCACTATGGGAACTTCACTCGCCCCCCTGCAGGAACTATACAACAGGAGGTGCAACTCCAGAGCAAATAAAATCATGGGAGACCCCTTCCACCCCTGCAACGAACTGTTCCAGCTGCTACGGTCAGGCAAACGCCTCCGTTGCCATGCGGTGAGAACGGAGAGGTTGAGAAGGAGTTTTTTCCCAGAGGCCATTCGGACTGTAAACGCCTATCTCACCAGGGACTAACTCTACTGAACGTTTTTCCTTCCATTATTTATTATGTAAAAGAATATGTGTGTTATGATTGTGTTTATAATTTGTTTGGTTGTTTGGTTGTTTGTCTTTTGCACAAAAGTATGCGAGCATTGCCACTTTCATTTCACTGCACATCTCGTATGTGTATGTGACAAATAAACTTGACTTGACTTGACTTGATCCTGTTAGGCTGTAAGCTGCCAAGCAAAATCCAAGGTGCTGTTCCTCCAGTTTGCGTGTGGCCTCAATTTGGCAACAGAGAGACCTGGGTTAGAAAGGTCAGTATGGGAATGGGAAGGGGAGTTAAAATATGGTTAGCAACCAGGAGATCCAGTAGGCCTCAGTGTACCAAGTACAAATATTCGGTGAAACAGTTGCCGAGTCTACGCTTGGTCTTGCCGATGTACAGGAGGCCACATCGGGAACACCCAATTCAGTAAATCAAGTTAGAGGAGGTGCATGTGGACCTCTCTCTCACCTGGAAGGAATGATGGGGTCCCTGGGTAGACAGAGCGAGGAGGTATAGGAACTTTCTGGCGACCCCCGGCAAGGGTTCATCCCCGCTCAGCGATGGAAAAGTCCACGCTGCGCCCGCTGCTGAAGCTCTGGGCCCGTCTCCGAGAAAGGCTGCTCCAATCCAAGCTGTTAGGCCGTGAGAGGGGAGGCAGAGAAGCAATATGGAAAAAGTCGCCTCTCCGTCGAGGGTGACTGAGGAACGGTTTCCCCCTCCCCCCCCCCCCCCCCCCCCCCCCACGACCACCACACAAGACAAAATTAGACATACCAAAAAATACAAAAAAAGTCAAAATATCGAACACGCTACTGGCAGAGCAGCTGACTCGCAGCGTCCCCAACCGACCATTCTCCTGCCTTCTCCCCATAACATCTGACACCTGTACTAATCAAGATTAGTATCCTGCATCCATGCAGAACTTGACTCTTGACATTGTTGATTTCATTTACTTTACCACTAACTTCGACCCTGCCCTCAAATGTATTTAGACTATCTCCTGACACTGCTCTCCCCTTTCTTGATTTCTGTCACAGGGACAGACTATTCACTGACGTCTACTACAAAGTCACCAAGTCCCAGTAATCTGGACCACATCTCCTTCTACCCTGCCTCTTGCAAAGTCTCTGTCCCCTACTCTCAATTTCTCCGTCTCCATTGCATTTGCTCCCAATGTGCGTTTTTTCCAATTCTAGGACATTCAAGATGTCCTCTTTGTTTCGTAAATGTGGCTTCCCCCTCCCCCATTGTCACAGATGGATCCCACACCAGTCGATTCTTCCCATCCCCACTTCTTTCAGCCTTCGAGAGACCACTCCCTCCGCAACTCCTTCGTTCGCTCATCGTTTAACACCCAAATCACCCCTTCCCAGGTACTTTCCCTTGCAACCGCAGGAGATGTAGCACATGTTCCCCCTATACCTCCTCCCTCACATGCATCCAGGAATCCAGCAGTCCTCCCACGTCTGAGATAGAGGTTCACGTACACCTCCTCTACTGCATCCGGTGCTCGTGATGCGGCATCCTTTAACCAGCGAGACAAGGCGTTGACTCGCCAACTGTCTCACAAAACACGTGCTCGGTCCACCCAGACCTTCTGGATCTCCTGGTTTCCAGCCATTTTAACTCCTCCATTGTCATAGGTCAAATGCAAACTGGAGGAAAAGCACTGCATATTTCGCTTGGGTAGCTTACAATTCAACATTAAATTCTCCAAATTTATGTTACTAATTCAGCAACATTTCCTCCCCACTCCTTTCCCTCCCCTCTCTTCCCTGCATCCCACTCCATTCCTGTCTGGAGTATGCACACTTTCCATTGAATCGTGTGGGTGTCCACCAGGTTTTCTCCAGTTTACTCCCACATCCTAAAGACATGCCCTAATGTGTGAGTGATGGAATCTAGGGTAGAGTTTCGGGAAATATAGGCCAAATAAAATGGGATTAGAATAAATGGTTGCTTGATGATCAGCACAGACTGGATAGACCAATACACCAGTTTTCACGTGGTGTCTCTCTATGACTCTATGCTACTTGATGACAGTCATACTCTCTATGCCAGAGAGGAAGATAAATTTCTTCAAGCAGCAGGTGGCAAATCTTTGGAATTCTTTACCACAGACCATTGTCAAGGCTCAGTCAATTATTTAATTCGGAATAAAGATTACTGGATATTGAGGGAAGCAAGGGATATGTGGACTATATGCAGGCACAGTAGAGGGCATGCTGACCGGTTGCATCGTGGCTTGGTTCGGCAACTTGAGCGCCTGGAGAGGAAAAAGACTACAAAAAGTAGTAAACACTGCCCAGTCCATCATCAGCTATTACCTCCCTTCCATCAAGGGGATCTATCACAGTCGCTGCCTCAAAAAGGCTGGCAGTATCATCAAGGACCCACACCATCCTGGCCCCACACTCATCTCCCTGCTACCTTCAGGTAGAAGGTACAGGAGCCTGAAGACTGCAACGACCAGGTTCAGGAATAGCTACTTCCCCACAGCCATCAGGCTATTAAACTTGGCTCGGACAAAACTCTGAACATTAATAACCCATTATCTGTTATTTGCACTTTATCAGTTTATTTATTCATGTGTGTATATATTTATATAATGGTATATGGACACACTGATCTGTTCTGTAGTCATGCCTACTATGTTCTGTTGTGCTGAAGCAAAGCAAGAATGTCATTGTCCTATCAGGGACACATGACAATAAACTCTCTTGAATCTTGAAATGCTGCTAAAGTGGATGGTCTATAATTTTGATGAATGATGGAGCAAGTGCAAAGATTCTTAATATTAACAAAACTATCAATTAATTTATTCATACCTTCCCAAAGGAGTTGCGCCCACTGGAGGAAATTCTTCCAGGTTATGTATATTTAGCTGAGTAGCAGTCCGAGAAGTGTTGATACACTCCGTGTTTCTCCTGCTGGCATTCCATGACATACCATCCTCTTCGGTTGGGCTCTTTCCCGAGTCCTTAGCTCCTTGGCGACCAGCATTGACAAAATTCTTCTTCCTAGCACGTCGCTGAAACTGGCTTTCGGTATAAACGATGAATTGGCCAAGGTTGGCTCTTTGAGTTAGCCGTCGCTCCCCAGAGCGCTGTGCTGTGCTACTGCTGAGGTCAGGGCTAACAGGTGAAGTTGCACTGTTCAAATCATTATTGGACTTTGAGAAGAATGAGGAACCACTGGGTGAAGGCGACAGGAAAGAAGCACTTGAGTTGAAGGAACTATTTGGAGTGTCTGGGAATAACTGTGCTTTAGGCCCTTTTGGGGTCTGTGAATTACTTATCCTTCTTACTGCCATACCACTCTCGTTCCCATCCTGAAAACATACTGCTGGTTTCAGTCCTTTGGCTGAGGATGTCTTTGCAGGAGTAGGTGGCCCGTTTGGTATTAGTTGGTTTGTCTGTTCTCTCAAAAAATTTAGAAGGTAAGGTACAAAGTCTTTCTGCTGTGAGTTATACAGCAAAAGCTTGTCACTCAATTCAACGTCCTATTGAAAAGTCAAATGAAAGACCGTTTCAGAGAATGGTGAAACAGGCAGGCAGGCAATACTGAAGGTATAATTTAGGAGGGATGGGAGTTTAATTAGGATACCCGCCAGGACTGAGAGGGCATGGATATTCAATGGGCATACAAGGTAGCGGTGAATGCAGGAGAGGATGGGATGGGGTAGGGTGGTGGTCGAGCACTGGAGGGGAGGGGAGTGTTGGGGGTAGGGGAGTGTTGCATGGGGGGGGCGGGTGAGGGGAGTGAGGGAGAGGGGAGGGGAGTGTTGAGGGTCGGGGAGTGTTGCAGGGGGGAGGGGGAGGGGGGTCAGGGAGAGGGGAGTGCAGAAGGTCGGGGAGTGTTGCAGGGGGGCGGGGAGGGAAGTGTTGAGGGGCGGGGAAGGTTACAGGGGGTAGGGGAGTCAGGGAGAGGGGAGTGTGCGGGGGGGTGGGGGTCGAGGGGAGTGGGGGGTCGGAGAGGGTGAGAGGAGCCAGGGAGAGGGGAGTGTTGGGTGGTGTGGGGGTAGTCGGGGAGGGGTGATGCAGGGAGGGGGGTGATGCGGGGAGGGGAGTGATGCGGGGAGGAGTGATGCGGGGAGGGGAGTGATGCGGGGAGGGGTGATGCGGGGAGGGGAGTGATGCGGGGAGGGGAGTGATGCGGGGAGGGGAGTGATGCGGGGAGGGGAGTGTGCGGGGAGGAGTGATGCGGGGAGGAGTGATGCGGGGAGGAGTGATGCGGGGAGGGGAGTGATGCGGGGAGGGGAGTGATGCGGGGAGGGGAGTGATGCGGGGAGGGGAGTGATGCGGGGAGGGGAGTGAGCGGGGAGGGGAGTGATGCGGGGAGGGGAGTGATGCGGGGAGGGGAGTGATGCGGGGAGGAGTGATGCGGGGAGGAGTGATGCGGGGAGGAGTGATGCGGGGAGGAGAGTGATGCGGGGAGGGGAGTGATGCGGGGAGGGGAGTGATGCGGGGAGGGGAGTGATGCGGGGAGGGGAGTGATGCGGGGAGGGGGGTGATGCGGGGAGGGGAGTGTGCGGGGAGGGGAGTGATGCGGGGAGGGGGGTGATGCGGGGAGGGGGGTGATGCGGGGAGGGGAGTGATGCGGGGAGGGGAGTGTGCGGGGAGGGGAGTGATGCGGGGAGGGGAGTGATGCGGGGAGGGGAGTGATGCGGGGAGGGGAGTGTGCGGGGAGGGGAGTGATGCGGGGAGGGGGGTGATGCGGGGAGGGGAGTGATGCGGGGAGGGGAGTGATGCGGGGAGGGGAGTGTGCGGGGAGGGGGGTGATGCGGGGAGGGGGGTGATGCGGGGAGGGGAGTGATGCGGGGAGGGGAGTGATGCGGGGAGGGGAGTGTGCGGGGAGGGGAGTGATGCGGGGAGGAGTGATGCGGGGAGGAGTGATGCGGGGAGGGGAGTGATGCGGGGAGGGGAGTGATGCGGGGAGGGGAGTGATGCGGGGAGGGGAGTGATGCGGGGAGGGGGGTGATGCGGGGAGGGGAGTGATGCGGGGAGGGGAGTGATGCGGGGAGGGGAGTGTGCGGGGAGGGGAGTGATGCGGGGAGGAGTGATGCGGGGAGGAGTGATGCGGGGAGGGGAGTGATGCGGGGAGGGGGGTGATGCGGGGAGGGGAGTGTGCGGGGAGGGGAGTGATGCGGGGAGGGGAGTGATGCGGGGAGGGGAGTGATGCGGGGAGGAGTGATGCGGGGAGGGGAGTGATGCGGGGAGGGGAGTGATGCGGGGAGGGGAGTGATGCGGGGAGGGGGGTGATGCGGGGAGGGGAGTGTGCGGGGAGGGGGGTGATGCGGGGAGGGGAGTGATGCGGGGAGGGGGGTGATGCGGGGAGGGGAGTGATGCGGGGAGGGGAGTGATGCGGGGAGGGGAGTGATGCGGGGAGGGGAGTATGCGGGGAGGGGAGTGATGGGGATCACGGTGGTCGGGGCCCGGTTCATCGTCATCCTCCCATCCGCGGGGATGTTTGCGCGGGCTGGGCCCGAGGCGGCGGCGGCGGCGGGACAAGACGATCGCCCCACCAGGTGGGGGGGGGGGGAGGGGAGGGGAGGAGAGTGGCCGCTTTCCCGACGTCCCCATTACCTGGTCAGGCGGCCGCAGCCAGAGCAGCGTCTCGGTCACCGCCAGCTCTCCCCGCAACAGCAGCTCCAGCACCGCGGCCGCCATCACCCGGCGCGCTCCCGCCCCGCCCACGTCACCGGGCGCGCCCCCGCCCCTCCGTACTAGCCCCTCGGCCCCGCGCCTCCGTACTAGCCCCTCGGCCCCGCGCCTCCGTACTAGCCCCTACTAACGCCACTCGGCCCGCTACTCCTTACTAGCCACGGAGCTAACGCCACGCAGCCGTGCCGCTCCATTCATCTCCCTCAGCCCCGCAGATTGAAAGCTGTCACTGAATCGTGTCCTTTTCTGCCTTAGCCGTGCATTTCCAAACCCTGATCACACTGCAACAACATTTTATCATGAGCATCTAAATACTCAGAAACCTTTATAATGTAGTCTAAGATCTTACAAACCACTAAAGCCAGGCTAAATATCACGACTAATGCCTCCACAATCTCGAAAGCTACATCTTCCAGAACCCTGGGGTGCAGTCCGCCTTCAAACCTTTCTGCTTCCCAAGCATCGTTTCCTTAGTGTTATTTCCCAGAGCTATAGCGGCTCTGAACCGGCCCTGCTAAGTCAGTGCCCCCCATCCCCCCTGGACTGTCTCCCTCAGATGGTCACGTCGCACAGTTTATTTTTTTTAATTTTCTTTACATCGGTTGGAAGCTGCATACCAAATCTCGTCGCACTCATGTGTAATGACAATAAAATATATTATTATTTTTATTATTAGTCACTCCACTAACTTTCACCCGACTCTCTTGAATTTCAGGCACATTGCTGATGTCTTCCACTGTGAAGACTGATGCAAAAAAAGCTTATTCAATTCCTCTGCCATATCTTTATTCCCCATTAGCACTCCTCCAGCATAATTTTCCAGTGATCCAATGTCGACTCTTGCCTCTTTTGTTACTCTTTATATATCTTAAGAAACGTTTGCTACCCTCTTTTATATTATTGGCTAGCTTACTTTCATATTTTCTCCACGTATTACCTTCTTAGTTACCTTCCGTTGTTTTTTTTAAAAGCTTCCTAATTTCAGGAACCCAGCGACTAGCAGCATCTGCACCTTGGAGGCAAAGGTATGGTCAACATTTCAAGAGTTAAGAATAATTGCTGTATCAAACGACAGCAGAACAATGGTATTCTTACTTGCTGCAGGTTAACAGGCCCATGAATGCAATAATACAAATATATAATAATCAAAAATACAACAAATTATTAACTATGATACTAGGTATGACAAATAAATGGTATTGTATTGTCTAGGTAGCCATTATAGTGCAAAAACTGATGTCTGCAGTACAACCAAAGACGCAGGCTATGGAAGATCATAGTTGCTGAAGTTAGTTTGTATAGTGTTCAAGAGCCTAATAGTTGCCAGAAGAAACTGTTCTTGAACTCAGTGGTCGTGGTTCACAGGCTCCTCACAGGGTCATAGCAAAATGAGACTTGCGAGGATGGTGATGATCCTAGATTCGATGTGATAATATTGGCTGCCTATTTGTGGTAGCGCCTCATGGTGGGGAGATCAGCAACTGTGATGGGCTGGACAGGGCCTACCAATCCCTATGGTATCCTTCATTCCTGGGCGTTTGAATTGCCAAACCAGGGCATGGTGCAACCAGTCATTATTCTCTTTAGCATTCACCTATTGAAGTTTGCTAGAGTATTTGTCAACATACTGAATCTCCCCAATCTTCAAAGTAGAGATGTTGGTGAGCTGTCTTTGCGAGGACCAGGACAAATCTTCAGGGATATATTCACCCAGGAACTTGAAGCTATTGATTCTCTCCACCACGGTTCCATCGCTGAAGACATGTTCATGGATCCCTGGCGTTCCCCGCCTGAGACCTGATTCAGGGTCTCAACCCAAAACCTTTTCTATCCCTTTGCCTCCACAGATCCTGCTTGACCTGATGTGTTCCTCCAACTGCTTGTTTTTTTAATTTCTCCTCTTCCTGTTTCCTGATTCTTAGCTAGTTTTCTATCCATTTTGGCCCACCTTCCATCGTGATTATTATGGGTCACACATTATTAAATGTTACCTGACATACACTGTCCTCTGTATCTGTGAGGGAAACATGAACAGACCTCCCAAGGATAACCGAGACCCAGAGCAATGATACAAAAGTTGCAATAATGTACAGCGTTCAACACCTTCACAAAATATAACAACTATTTAAATTTCAGCTTGTTAAAACCTTCTTGATCAATATGTCTCAGCTGAACAAGAAAGACACAATTACTAGAGTTAGTTCTGGATAATATCTCAATCTATGTGGAGCAGGTATAAGGGGGCGAACATCAAGAAAACAGTTCTCATATCATAAGGTTTAAGATAGCTGTGGGAAAGGAGTCAAGCTACTCCAAGGTAAAAGTCAATTAGACAAAGGTCAATTTTAAAGTGGGGATGTTTCATTCACAATCTCCAGAACAAAGTATAGAGAAATTATAGCTAGAGCTTAGATCACCAGAAAGATGGGTAGTAAAATAGGGCAGTAAACAGTGCACAAGACAGACACTAAATTAATACTAGTGAAAACCAGTCTGATCGCAACGGTCAAAACTGAAGCTAAACAGGAGAGTGTGCATGAGGAAAAAAGCAGAGAAGTAAAAAGGGGTGAAAAACTCTATAGGCACGCAAACAGGAAAAAAGGATTGGAAAAAGAGAAATGATCAGGGAACAAACCAGAAATCGCCCATGGGGATGAATGATGTGGCGGAATTACTGCATGAGTGTTTTATACCAGCGTGCACCAAGCAAGCAATGCCTTTGGTAACTTGTCACCACCCTATCTATTTAGTATCTACTCGTTCTGCCTCAACAACGTTCAATGACTGTTTCCACCACTGTTCGCAGAAGAGTGTTACTTGGTTAAAAGAACACCTCTAATTATTATAAATTCCAGAGAATAAAGGTATGTAACAGACCCAGAAATTGATCTGGTAAATCTTTACTTCACACCTTCAATGACTGGTACATCCTTGTTTAGACTATCACAATAAGCTAGATGTGGGGTTACCAAGGACCTAAGGCACGCTTACTCTTGAACTCCCATCCCCAATAAAGGCTGACATACCATTTGCCTTCCTAACTATATCGACTGCACAATTCTGTGTACATGGATATCCAGGTCCCTTTTATCATCAGCATTACAAATCTCTCCCCTTTTAAAAAATGTTCAGTGTTTTTTTCTTAGGAAGACAAAGATGCTGGAGAAACTAAGCGGGTGAGTTTCTCCAGCATTTTTGTCTACCTTCGATTTTTCCAGCATCTGTAATTCTTTCTTAAACAGTTTTGTTCTTGATCAATGTGGATTGATAGAAAATTTCACATTTTATCATAATGTAGTACACCTGCCATTGTCGCCACTCATTAGTCATTCAGCCTAAATATATCCTCTTAAAACTTTATGGTTTAATTGTTTGTAATCTCAACTTCTTTCTCTGGTAACTTTTCAACAAGAAGCAATGAATAAAAGTAAAATAACCTGCTTCTACCATCTTTTGAGGAAGAGTGAAGTCTGAGTGAACTAGTGCACCATGCTACAGGGAACCTTTCAAGCTGGGGGAGGGAAAAGGACAGATGAATTAACAACACAAATGGAGTTATTTTCAATCTAATAGCCATTAATGAGATGTGGAGACACAGGAGACTGCTTATGCTGGAATCTTGAGTAAAAAAAAGGAACACAGTGGATCAGGCATCTTCCGTCAGGTTGCATTTTCAGTATGAAGGTTTCCGACCTGCATCTTTGATTTCTCTCCACAGATGCTGCTTGTCCCAGTATGTTCCTCCAGCAGCTTGTATTTTCCTTAGTTAATAGAATGTGGTTCTAAAGTATCTAAGCCTGAGAATTCCTGCACATCTAACCTTTAGAAAAGGGGAAAAATAGAAAAGGAAACTGGGCAACTTGATAGCAAAAAATGGGATGACAATTCACAGGCTGGATTTCAGTTCAGAGGCAGCACAATGGTGCAACTAGTAGAACTGCTGTCTCACAGCACCAGAAACACAACTACAATCTTGACTTTGGTGCTCTCGGTGTGGAGTTTGCAT
The DNA here is from genome assembly GCF_010909765.2 of Amblyraja radiata. NCBI lineage: Eukaryota > Metazoa > Chordata > Chondrichthyes > Rajiformes > Rajidae > Amblyraja > Amblyraja radiata. The sequence goes on from NC_045964.1 coordinate 14,391,293, forward strand.
GTTCTGTGGATATGACCGCGTGGGGTTTCTCGGGGTGCTCTGGTTTCCTCCGTCTCACAGATGTGCGGGTTTGTAGGTCAATTGGCTTCTAAATTGTCCCAAGTGTGTAGAGAGTGGATGCAAAAGTGGGATAACAGAATTAGTGAAAATGACTGATGGTTGTTGTGGATTCAGTGGGCCAAAGGACCTGTTTCCATGCCACATTTTTCAATCAAAATGAGGAATCAGCTTGAATGCAGTATTGGGACAAAGGGGTTAAATACATTAGTAAGAATACCGAAACAGGCCCTTATGTCCACATTATCTGTGCGGAACAAGCCGAGACCAACCCTTATCTACCTGCATATAATCCATATCCCTCCATATCCATGTTCCAAAACTAAAGTCTTTTAAATGCCACTATCATATCTGCTTCAGCCACCACGGGCAACACATTCCAGGCACTCACCGCCCTGGATAAAAAACGTAACCCCCACATCTCATTGAAGCTTTGTCCATCTCACCTTAAAGCTATGCCCTCCACTATTTGATATTTCCATCCTGAAAAATAGGTTTTCCTCCTCTATCCCTTTCATAATTTTATATCCTTCTATCAGGTCCCCATGCAATCTCCAGCATTCAAGGGGGAAAAAATACCATGTCTAACTTCTCCCTGGAGCTAACACCCTAATCCAGGAAGCATTCTGTTAAACCTCCTTTGGACCCTTTTCAAAGCTTTCACACCTATCTTATAATGGTGCGATTAGAACTGCATACATTACTCAACATTGCTCCAACATATATATTGTCCATCCACCAGAACCCTGTCTTCTATCAGTAAATCAGTTCTGAATCCATAAAACCAAGTTGCTGTTAATCCCATGCATCTTAATCTGTATTAGCCTCCCATGGGGGACTTTATCAAATACCTTACTAAAATCCATGTCGACAACATCCACCACCATAATACCTACAACAATCACCTCCTCAAACCTTCAGTTATGTTGACCCACTCTTATTCAAATGGGAGTAAATTTTATCGCGAAGAATCCTCTCCAATAGTTTCCCTACCACTGACGTGAAACTCACCATTTTATTAATCATGGGTTCTCTCTACTTCCCCTCTTAAACAAAGGAACAGTCCTCCAGGACCTCACCTGTGACTAAAGAGATAAAAGATTTTTATCAAGACTCCAGCAATTTCCTCTCTTGTCTCTCCCAATAATCTGGGATTGATCCCATCAGGCCTTGGGGATTTATCCACCTTAATGCTCTTCAAGAGCCCCAATATCTCCTCCTTAATCTAAATTTTCCCTTGTATATTAATATTTTGCACACTGATCTCACTAGAATGAGGCAATTAGTAGTGCTTGGGATATAACATACATAATAGATGGGACATCTAGATTAAACAAATTACCAATAAGAGTAGAGGATGAGTGAATGGGCTATTTTTGATCAAGTGTTGCTGAATGAGAAAGGGGTAATTTAGTCAGTGTCATACAGCACGGAAACAAGTCAAGTGGCCCATCTCATTTATGCTGCCCAAGTGGCCAAGCAGTGCTAATCCCACCTGCCTGTACCAAGCCCACATCCCACCAAATCTTTCCTATCCATGTATTTTGAGGTGTCTTTCAAATGTCGCAATGGTACCCGTCTCTACCACTTCCTCTGGCAATTCTTTCCATATACGTACCACCCTCTGTGTGAAAAAGCTGCCACTCAGGTCCTTTTTTAAAAAAAAAATCCCCTCCCCCTTTCACCTTAAACCTATACCCTTTTGTTTTATATCCACCTACTCTGAGAAAAGACTGGTTATTCACCTTTTCTAATCCCTCATTTTTACCATCCACCCAATCTATCTATCCCCCCATAATTCAATATAAAGTCACTCATCGGCTATCCTCCAGGGAAAAAGACCCAGCCTATTCTTATAACTCAAGCCCTCCAGCCTTGGTAACATCCTTGCACATTTTTTTTTGCATCCTTTACAGTTCATATAGCAGGGCGACCAGACCCAGTACTCTAAATGTTGCCTTGCCAATGTTTTGTACAGCTGCATCATGACGACCCAAATACTGTACAATACCCTGACTGATAAAGGCAAGCTTGCCAAACATCTTCTTCACCACACCAGCAGTGTCAATACCTTCATGGAACTACATATATGCACCACGAGGTCTGTTTCACAACACTCCCCAGGGCCCTACTATATACTATGCAAGTTCTGTGCTGATTTGTCCTATAAAAATGCAATCTCACACATTTATCTGAATTAAACTCCCATTAGCCAGTCCTCTGCTCATTGGCCAAGTTGGTCAGGATCCTGCTGTAATCGTAGATAACATTCTTCATAGTCCACTGTACCACCAATTTTAGAGTCATCCACAGACTTACTAACCATGCTATTATATTCACATCCAAGTTATTAATATAAATTATAGTGAACCTAGTGGTACAATTGTTACATGTCTCCAGTCTGAAAAACAACACTGTACCACCACCTTATCTCCACGGTAAATACAAAATTACATGAGAGGACTATGGAATAAGGGTAAGCCAATATTCATAAACCTTAAGGGAATGGTGATAAGATAATTTTACATAAACAAAACTTTAAAGTGCAGAACTACATATCTAAACTCAAAGAAAGTAACATTAGTAAAGAAATCAGTATTGAAAGTAATAGAACTGAAAGCCAGTAAATGCCTAGACCCCAATAACCTGCATATTAAGGTTGTGAGGGAACTGGATAGAGAGATAATGGATGCACAGATGGGTGTCTGGCAGAATTCCAGATTGATTCCCTCATATTGGAAGTAGCAAGTGTTACACAACTATTTAAGAGATAAGCGAAGATAAAAACAAAAGACTGGTTGCAGGCATGGTATAATAGTACAATGAAAAAGATAATAATGGACAGAAATAATATAGATTTATGAATTGCAAATCACGCAAGGCAAATGTCACTTTTATTAAGGCTGAATTAAAATAACAGAAAAGGTCAAATCAATTGTGGTGTATTTAGAGTTTCAGAATACCTTCAATAAAGGTGCCCCACAAGAGGTCATTAAACAAAAAAATAAGATTGGGGTAGTGTAATGTGCAGATTAATTATTTGACTTAAATCACAAGAATATGAACAAACGGGTCATTTTCAGCTATGATCAATACAGTGCCAGAGGGATTGTGCTGGATCCCCTGCTTTCCACAATATGCATCCATAATTTGGATGAGAGAATCAAGTGTAATAGGTCGAGGTTTCTGTGATGAAACATCATTGGGTGACTCCATGACCAGCACATAGGGATTTAGGGATATAGATAGATGGCTTAAAAATAAATTGGCAAGGACTTAGCAAATGCAATACAGTGTTGAAAAAAGAGGTTTTCCTTGTGGTAGCAAAAAAAAAGTTTATTTAAACAGTGAGAGATGGAAAGTGGTGGTGTTCAGAAAGAGTTGGATGTCTTTTTACATAAGTCATCGATAAATATATAATTTTAAAAAAAGTGCTGGTACAACAAGCTAGAGTTCATTAGAGTGAATGGGGAGGGGGCTTAATTGAAGCAGAAGATACTGAGGGGTCTTCACGTGGATGAGAAACAATCTGGAACTTGTGTGCGGGGAGGGGTGGGGGATGGAAGAGGGCATCGTTTTAATAAAAGGGGTCACTGGTTTGATAGATTAGTTTTTTCACTCAGAATTTAGTCTTTTTGGAATTCTCCTCTAATAGTAGTGGAAATATTCTTTTATTTTAAAATAAATCTTTCCTCGAGAAAGGGGTGAAGGCTGCCACGGCAAGAAGGCAGAGTGAAGTTGAAGTTACAAACAATTAAGTCATGACCACGTTATTCAAACCGATCACATGGCATTTATAACAAGCATCTGCCTTAATTGCAAGAGATTTGAATAGGAGAAAGAAATGTATTACAGTAATTATACGTATCCCTGGTGAGAGAACACTGGAACATTTGTACTAGTCTCATTTCTCTCCCCAAGGAAGGATATACAGACAGTAGAGTGAGTGCAGCAAAGATTCACCAGATGGGGTCTAAGCGTGCTGTGAGAGGAGAGAATAAGCAGTCTAGGCTGATGGATGTGGCGGGTGAGTTTACGTTCCCATCGGCTAAGGAGTCTAGAACAGGGAGGTCATAGTCTAAACGCAAGGAGTTGACCATTCAGGACTGAGATGAGAAGAACTTTCTGCATCTAGAGGCTCACTTATGAAGCGTATTTAAGATAGTGCTTGGTGGATTTTTGAATATTTAAAAATTGAAGGGTAGTGATTAACACAGCAAATTGGAGGAAAAATATCAGCCATGGGTTGAATTGCTTAGTCCCATTGCTTTTGTGATGCAATAGACCTGGCCCTCTGTTCAAGGTGCCCACCTGCCAGATTAACGTTTTACCAGATTCACATTTAGATATACAATGATTGAATGTCAACCATCGCAGAGCTTCTTCCCAATAAGCTTTCCAGCATCAGTGAAGCATTTGTATGCACCATTTGAAACATGTTACACTTTTCACACATCATTTGAGAGGAAGATTATTTGGATGAAATTAGGCGCAGTTTGGTAATGTGGTTCATACCAAGTTAGAGACACAAGCAAGCCATCCAGCCTTCGAGCTTACTCTGCACTGAAGTTAGTTCATTTGATCTGCACTTCCATCTCTCTGCCTTTGACCTCTATCTTTGAAATACAAAATTATTTTAGTGCACAACTTAATACATTGTCGCATAAAAGGTATTAACATTTTTATTTCTGTTGACACCAACCTGTAAAAACAATCATCCAATCTTGTTTTGGATTCCATTTGAGCCCCAGACATCACAAACTTTCACAAGAGTTTTCACATTTTTATTCCTCGCTAAATGGAAAATGTGCTTCCTGATTTAATTCCTAAATGACATAAGTTCTAATTATAAGGCCATTTAAAAAAAAAATATGGATGTTCTTATTCCAGGAATTAAAAAAAGGTTATGTATATTTATCAAAGAGTTTTTTCTTTTGATTCCTGAACATTGAGCTCTGGGGGCTGAGTATACCTAGTCTTAGTAACCTTAGATATACAATGCATTGTTAAGTAAAGATCAAGTTGGAATCATATTCCGCTAGGGGGCAGTTTGCACCCTAGCAGCATGAACATTGACTTCTCCAATTTCCGTTAGCCCTTGCTGTCTCCTCCCCTCCTCAGCCCTCGGGCTCCTCTTCCTTTCTTCTCCCCCCACCCTAGATCAGTCTGAAGAAGGGTTTCAGCCCGATATGTTGCCTATTTCCTTCGCTCCATAGATGCTGCTGCACCCGCTGAGTTTCTCCAGCACTTTTGTCTACCTTCGATTTTCCAGCATCTGCAGTTCCTTCTTAAACATCATTGGAATCAGACAGTTTGTACAAGATTCAGTAGTCACTGATATTATGAAACCAAGTTTTTAATATCTGAATTGATCTATTCCTTTTTATTTGACGATTAAAAGTAAATTAAAATAGTGGCTTTATAATTAGATTTCCAATCCACAAATAAATGCCTTTCAAAACACAAATTAAATGAGAACTGTGCACACAAACTATGCATGTGTTGGTGTGGAGGGGGTCAATAAAAAAAATCAATCCATTATTTGTCAGCCTTTTTTATTGGAATACACAAGACAATATTTATATGTTGGCATGCTTAGTGAATATTTTATTTTACTGGTTTATAAAAATAAAATACAAAATAATTTTAGAACACAACATAAAACACTGTACAAGGCTTTGATATGATACAAATCAAAGAACTTAAATAATTACATCTTTATGTACACCCTACCTTCACACAATGCATGTCATTTGTTCATCTGCATATTTCTGCAGACCATGAAACCTGCCAGACCATTTCATACTCATTGTTGCTTTTGTAAAGTATTATGTTGATGCTAATTAGGGCTCCATAAAACAGATCACAACTTCTTGGCCAAGATAATCAAAAATAGCACAAAAGGCATTAAATCATTATTTCCAATCCTTTCACGTTGTGCAATGAAATTCAAAGTATCCAGCAAATTAGGTTTGGAAATACTATTATTTTAATTACGAAGACAATGAATAGAAACCACCACGTAAAACACCAAGCAATTTATTTTTCAGTTTAAGAGCTTAGAATCTTGCAGATACTTGACAATAGCAAAGCATTTTGTACCAGTATCTTTTCATATTACAAAGCCATGATGCCCATATCTTGAGCAATGCTGTTTATTTATGTACAAGGAAGGAAGTTTGATAGACCTGCATGGAGCCCAGTTTCCATTCACATTAAAATAAAATTATATGTGAATTAGATTTTACATTCCCAAGAGCAGTTGAACCATAAGCTCAGCTGGAGTAAAAGAAAAACTGTCACAGGAAATTGATGCCACAAAAAAGGGATAAAAAACTTCAGCACCTTGAATGCATTTGCTAGTGTCATGGCCAATTTAGGCTATCAGTGCACACAAGTTGTACGTAAAGCTCAGGGTAGCTAAAGTGGAAGGTTAGCAATTTGGTAACTCCTTGTCTCTTAATTATTAACATGAAATACAAAGTTTGAAATGACTTCAGATTAACTTTTAATTAATGCATGCATAAAGCTTTACTGTCTCATGTTTGAACATTACATTGATGTAAATTTACATGTTATATCATTAGCAGAACCTGGATTACTATTCTGACAACATGAGCAATAACATTAATCTAGTCTACAGGTTTAAAAGTGCAATTATTCCATTTTGAGGAGGTGCATGATGCTGCACCGTCTCTTTGAAACCAATGGAGGGGACGCTACTCCATCCTTGTTGCACCAACCTTCCCAAACCTGGTTCAAGCTGCCATAGTTCCCATTGCGGCTGCACTAGAGAACTTGTGTTTTTCTAAGACTCCCCCAAATTTCCCACCCCTATTAGATTTTTAATAAAAATCCCTGTTTTGAAAACAACTATGACAAACACTGTGAACTTCCTTTGGCAGAGAACTACATGATAAAAGCTAAGGGTAAGCACAGAAGTACTCTGTTCAAGATATAACAAACAAAAAAAAATACTTGCAGCTTTAAAATAAATCCACGTTGAAGGGTTAACAGTTGCACACTTACTCGGCAATCAGGATAAATAATAACTTAACATTATTTTTGTTTTTTTTGCCTTTACAGTTTAGTTACAGAAAAAGTGTAGTATTTATTCTACCACCTGATACAATTATAGGCCCTGTGGGATTAGTAGAGTAGACACCCCCTGCTGTTTCACACCTTGAAGTAGTTTCACTTTTCAGTTTTATCTTGAAGTGCAGGTTCCCCATCATCACACGATTTTTTTTTCATGCAGGGGAGAAACTGTAAAGTAACTAGCATTCAGGCATGCAAAAACAATCTATCAGCCCGTTTAATCCATATGAAATTAATAAATACATATTACCATGTGACATGCAGTTAACAGTACAAGATACAAACCATAAAACAGGGCTTCAATTTGTTTTAAAGCATTTAAACTGGTTGTTGAAAAGCTTAGAAATTTAAGTTACTTAGCATGTTACATCACAGATGGAAAATATTATACAATAAATAATTTAACTCCACTGGAAGTTAGCAAAAATTGACAATTGAAATGATTTCCATTTAACAATCAGGCTTCACATGACATTAGTCTTTTAGGAAACTTTTCTTCCTTAAACCAGAGATTCCTGCCTTGGCAGCAAAGTAATATATAGTCAAGATACATCAACATATTTTAGACAGGCACATGGTACTCAAACGCTGATTGGTAATAATTTATGCAAAATTATTGCGCATAAAATACTTTGTCTTAATGTACTTTTGCTGATCTATCACTAGCAAATTAACAGCATTATTTTTCCACCTCTTGATTATTTGTTTGCATGATGTCTGATATCACAGTGGTAGCAAGGAAAGTAAGTCAGTAAACATTTAAAGCAGGGCTTTCCCCATTTTGTTAGAAATAAGGAGTTACATCTGAATATTCTATTGAGCCAAGAGTGTGCTACTGGGACTGGATGCAAGAAAGGAAAACAATGAGGCTTACTGAACACTAATGTTACCCCACCTGCCCCCAGCATTCTACCCCACCCCCCATCCCAACACCTTCCTAACCCACCATCACCACCACATCACTATTCATGCCCACTTTCAAAGAACTAGTATTTTATATCCTTTACAGAGGTAATTCAAGATTTTGCCTTCTAATTCTATATGACAATTACATAAACAGGAAAACCACCTTACTCGTGTCAGATGTCAATATGCAATAAACATATGCACTGGTCTTTCAACTACTTTGATTTTAACTACTTTCTACGACTCTTGAATCAATTCAGTTGCTTAAATTAAATTTTATTTATATCTAAACACCCTGTACATTAAAAAAAAACCTCACAGTTAACATTTTCATAAAAAGATGGCAAAAACATTGGCGGTTGAAAATACTACAGCAGCCTTTCTTCAAATTATGATTCTCTGAGCTTTCCCTCAATTGAAAATGGCACAAGGACAGGTCAAGTTTTGGAGGAGGACACGGTATACAAGATAAAGATGGAAGTACTGGACTAGTATTTCCTACTCAAGTAGCTCAAGGCAGCAGAAGCCAAAATAAAATCTAGCAGCATGTTGCACAGAGATTCACCAACGTTCTGTGCAATAGATCAATTTTATACATAGCAGTACCTGCTCAAAATCACAAAGATCCTGTCCAGTAAAAGGTAGATGACAGCAGATATTTTAAAAGATGGGAGAACATGCAAGGGAGGGGAAGAGAGAGAGAAAGGTGTGTGGGGGGGGGAGAGAAAAAAAAGGGGGGGGGAGAGAGAGAAATGGAGAAAGAAAGGAAAGGGGAGGGAGATGGAAAGAAGGGGGGTAGAGAGAGAGAGAAAGAAAGAAGAGATAAAGAAAGAAAGAAGAGAGAAAGAAGGGGGGGAGAGAAAGAAAGGGGGGGAGAGAAAGAAAGGGGGGAGAGAAAGAAAGGGGGGAGAGAGAAAGAAAGGGGGAGAGAGAAAGAAGGGGGAACTAGAAAAAAATGGGGGGGAGAGAAAGAAGGGGTAGAGAAAGAAGGGGGGAGAGAAAGGGAGAAAGGGGGCGCAGAGAGAGAAAGGGGGGTGCAGAGAGAAAGGGGGCGCAGAGGGAGATAAAGGGGGCGCAGAGGGAGAAAAGGGGGCGCAGAGAGAGAGAGAAAAGGGGGCGCAGAGACAGAGAAAAGGGGGCGCAGAGAGAGAGAAAAGGGGGCGCAGAGAGAGAGAAAGGGGGCGCAGAGAGAGAGAAAGGGGGCGCAGAGAGAAAAGGGGGGCGCAGAGAGAAAAGGGGGGCGCAGAGAGAAAAAGGGGGCGCAGAGAGAAAAAGGGGGCGCAGAGTAGCTCAAGGCAGCAGAGAGAGAGAAAGGGGGTGCAGAGAGAGAGAAAGGGCGTGCAGAGAGCGAGAAAGGGTGTGCAGAGAGAGAGAAAGATGGGCGAGAGGGAAAGATGGGCGAGAGAGAGAGAAAGATGGGCGAGAGAGAGAGAAAGATGGGCACAGAGAGAGAAAGGGGAGAGAGGGGGAGGGTGGAGGGGAGAGAGAGAGAGAGAGAAAGAAAACAGACCAGGGGGGTAAGGAGAGAAAGAACGCAGCGGGGAGAGAGAGGACGCAGCGGGGAGGGAGCAGCTGGGGAGAGGGCAAGCGACGTGGGGAGAGAGAAAGCGATGTGGGGAGGGAGAAAGATGTGGAGAGAAAGAAAGATGTGGGGGAGAGAGGATTGGAGGGAGAGGGACAGGGAGAGAGCTTGGAGTTGGATAAAGATTACACCTGGGGACCTTTGGAGGGGGGGGGGGGTGGGAAGAGAGTGTCTGAGGATGGAGGAAAAGGAGAACTAATGGAGTGTTCCTGGTAGAAATTATTATCTGCTGAGTTTACTGGACATTTTACCATCTCTGCCGGAGCACTTTCCCTTTGTGGATTTGCTTTGACACAAGTGGTGAGGGCTCCCAGGCCCCTTCAAGCTATTTTTGCCCTGTTTACCACAACCATGCTCCTGCAAGAAGCTTCTCCGGGAGGGCGAGGACCCAGAGTAACTGGGAGGAGAGCGACTTCTGGCAAAATGTGGCGATGAGCTTCTCTGGTCCGTGTAGGGACGGCCGCGTGAAGGGGAAGAGCTGGCAGTGCGTGGCAGCGAGGAGCTTCGTGGTGAAGCGCTGGGACTTCGTCGTGGAATCACCGGGCTTTTGGGTGGAGTTTTAGGACTGCGTGGGGACTGTGGGCTTTTGGACTGTGGTGAGCTTCTGGTCTTTTGGGATCCATTTTGAAGGATTTGAGCCAGATGGGTTAGGAGATCAGAATCAGAGCTACCGCTTCCAACAACTCTGTATCGGCGTAATCTGGAATTAATACAGAAAATACACTTTAGAAGGTAGAGCACAAGACAAGTTGTTCCAAATATAGTTGTAAGCAGAATGTTGAGGTAGGACTGTGCACTTGGTTTGGTTAATACAGCATCTCACTAAGGCTGAGATATGAACTGTTGCACAATGGAACATGGCACCTTTAGAACGAGGTATAAAAAAAGTCCCCATTCTCCCCCACACCCTCCCCATTTGGACTTGCACCCATTTTCTTCCTACCCCTCCAGCAATATTCCTTCCTCTGGCTTCACAATTCGCATCTCTATCTGTATCTCACATCTTTTGTCTTTATCTGGCATTTGATCAACCAATCTGCCTATCAAAAATCCCTCTCACCTTTACCCACCTATCACTTGCCAGGCATTGCTACGCTCCTCCCTGCTTTCTCTGCACTGTCTGTTTTTAAAACCAGCATAGAAACATAGGTGCAGGAGTAGGCCATTCGGCCTTTCGAGCCAGCACCGCCATTCAATATGATCATGGCTGATTATCTAAAATCAGTACCCCGTTCCTGCTTTTTCCCCATATCCCTTGATTCCTTTAGCCCAAAGAGCTAAATCTAACTCTGTTTCGAAAACATCCAGTCAATTGGCCTCCACTGCCTTCTGTGGCAGAGAACTCCACAGATTCACAACTCTCTGGTTGATAAAATGTTTCCTCATCTCAGTCCTAAATTCCATTATACCCCTATTGTTAAACTGTGACCCCTGGTTCTGGACTCCCCCAACATCGGGAAAATTTTTCCTGCATCTAGCCTGTCCAATCCTTCAAGAATTTTATATGTTTCTATAAGTTTCCCGCTCATCCTTCTAAATTCCAGTGAATACAAGCTCAGTCGACCCATTCTTTCATCATATGTCACCTGCAAGTTCCTTGTTGTGTTCCATCCCTATTGTTGCATGGACACATTGAACAAACAGAATGAGTTCAAGGTTGAGCTGGCAATTTTCTCCCATGTCTTTGCTGATCGGCATTCCTTAATCAACACTGTTCAGAATGATATCTGCTAGGTATTCTGTTGCTAAAGATAGTGCCCTGCGAGTTGGCTGTTTACGCTACATAATATAGAAAAAATTGGAGCTTCATTGTGCTTTAGGAAGGGATAGTTTTGGAAGACAAGATATGACTGGAAGGCTTTCTTCATTGGGGCAAATGCAACATCAACAATCTTTTTTTATCCAGGTCGATGGAAACACAATGGGGAAGTGGAATTGTACAAGAATCCACAAATGTTTGATGTATCGCACCATTCAGATTTGGGTAAAACAATTGACTAAAAGCACAAATAGCTAAGTTGAAGTAAATGTATGAGTAACTGTTGTCTTCATGAGCATGCAGTGCTTTGAAGTTAGTTTATAACAAATCTATCACATCATAATCAAGACTTGGTTTAAGTTGCCGTCCAGACAAGCAAGACTCATTCATAAAAATATGTCGCAAAACAAAATCACTGCAAGATAGCACTCACCGGACCTCCACACTGTGTCGAGTTGGTGGCTTGCCAGGAGGTGGCCTTGGGACTAATTGGGTTGAGGCTGCAATGGGGACCTGTTCAGGATTGGTCAATGAAACTGGTCTTGGGATTTTGCTTCTCCGGGATTGAAGACTGGTCAGAAGAGAGTCGTCGTCAGTCTGTTTGCCTGATTGTTGTTCCGTTCCAGCTTTCACTGGAGATCCAGAAGGAGTTCCATCATCTGAGAAAGTCATTGATGGGATAGATATTTTCTCTTCTGGGGATTTTTCAGAATTAGATGAAAGATCACCCAGGAAGGACGTTCTGAGTGTGTGTTGTCTCTTTTCAGCCAACTGTCTAGTCAAGTCAGTTTGGTAAGCCTTCTTTTGAAGTAGTTTCTCTTTAGCTGAGACAGGAGCCGATGACTCAGTAATAATTTCTGCATCAGATGCCAGGACTGGGATTCGACTTTGTCGCAAAAGTGATGATTTGCCTTCAACCTTCTTGGAATGGAGTGAATCGTCATCGACTGTCAAGATTTGAATCAAATCTCCATTTCTGAATCCACTTAGCTCTGAAATGTTGCTCTGTTCCTGAATCTTTCTCTGCATCATTTCAGAAATGTAGCCCATTTCACATCCATCATTTCCAGCATAATTGGCATAGTTTTCCTGCTCTGATACTGCAGCATGAAGCAATTCCTTTACACGTTCATATGAAATGCTAGAAGCAGGCTGTTCTTTATCCGTCTCACCTTCAATGTATTTAAAAAAAACATTTTCTTCTATGTCATGCAGTTTATCTTTCGGCATATCCATTACAAATTTTGTACACTCCACTGACTTGGAGAGAGCATCGTCCTCTCTCGTTGAAAAGACTTCACCAGTTGTGGCTGGGCTGGCTATAATATCTGTTAAGCAAGGACCAGGTGATTTAATCTCTGCATGTTTTTGTATAGAGCTCAAGCTCCTTAGTTGTGCTGATGTCAAGCATTCATCACTCATTTGCTTCTTCAGGAGTTCACTTTCACCCAAAGAGTATTGTCCTTCATCAGGCTGACTCCTTCCATCCCCAGAAACCATTTGGCCATCTTTACATTCAACCTCATGAGGTGAATTGAGAGAGTCATCTCTGTTGTGCTCGGAATGAACACTAGTTTTTGCAATCACCTCACCTTGGTTACTGCTTTCTATTATACTGGTCCTGATGGCTTTTTCCCTTTGCAATGGGCCTATGTCCAGTTCTAGTTTAAGGCCAACACTGAATGTACCATTACACAAAGGGCCATGCACTGCAGCAGTTGGCCTCGATTTCTCTTCTGGAAAATGGGCTGGCTGCTTTTGATCAATGTTGTTTTCTACTGCATGCTGATCATTTTCTCTCTTCTCATTGCACTCTGTAACCACAGAGGCACCATGAGTCGATGTTACTGCAGGTTTAGACGCCGTTATCTTAAAAGCAAAATAAATATGTTGAAAATACAATTTAAATTACTTGTATGCTGCTGAAAATTTCACAAATTTCATTCAGAAGGATGTTAAAATTTAAACTACAGATAAGACACAAAAGTCCATATTTACTATTATAGCTAGATGTGAACAAACAGTGATCTATGTTCAACCACAGGAGTAACATACAACGGTTCAATAAATTGTAACCAGTATAGATCATCGTGTTTTATAAAAATAGTTACTACAACAATTGCGTCAAAGGGGGAAAGGGGGTTAGGGGCTAGTGAGTTTCAGGTTTGCAATAATAGTTATTTTTTTGGGCAGGATTATCAAATATAAAGATTTTTCAATAGCAATATTTAATTTTGTGGCTGCAGGCTAAAAATACAAAAGGCTGTATTGTTTAATAGAACATTGTACAAGTGTCAATAGAAGCTATTGCTGTGGGGAAAACAGGTCTTTGTCCCCTATGCTGTTTTAATCCAAGAGAGCAGTTGCTGCCTGTCAATTTCCAAAGTACCTTTCAAGTGGTTCTCTAATCCTCTAATGAAATAGCATGGAAAACGAATTCAGCCAGCATAATGCAAATAATGTTCCCTAATTCATCATTAGCATTATATCCAATCTGTGCTATACTCACATAGCACTTTTGATTGCTGCTGAGCTAGAATGAAAAGGTTTTAACTGTTATCTGCAGTGGTTTCTGTAGTGGGAGTTAATTTTGGTGAAACGAGAGAGGAAGAGTTTCCACCTCCCACTGATATCGTTTCCCAAACCGATATCGCTCCAGATAGAAAGTAAAATCAACTGGCTGGCTTCATGTTGCGGAGTTGGGGTGATGGTAGGCGTGGAAGCAGTGGGGAGGTAGGCAATTTCCCAGAATGATTTAGAAGATGACTATCACAGGAGTGAGAATAATGGAAAAGATTATCTAACTTGACCCGAAGGCTTAACAGGAGTCCAGAATCTTTCATGTAGATACAAAATGCTGGAGTAACTCAGCGGGCAGGGATGCAAGCAGAAGCCTCCACGTGGTGCATCCCGGGCAATGCTGACGACAGAAACTGTACCACAGTGACTGACTGAAGTAGCCAATTCTGCACCCACCGACCGTCAACCGTCACTGACCGACCAGAAAGACATGATATAGAAGATGGCCGGACACGAGGAAGAAGAACTCAGCGGGCCAGGCAGCATCTCTGGAGAGAAGGAATGGGTGACGTTTAGGGTCGCGACCCTTCTTCAGACTGATCCAGAATCTTTAATATATTTTTGGTGACATTTCACATGCCATGCTTATAAAACCCATTACTCAAGGAGCCTGGGGAATTAATAATGGAAAATAAAGAAAATATGTTTATATGAACAAGTGTTATATGAACAAATATTTTGTATGTCTTAGGAAAGGAAGAAAGCCCTAAGACCATCCCAATAATAGTAGAAAATACAGGAGCACAAGAGCGGAAGTTAAAATTATAACTATTGGGAGATTAAAGTTACAAAGGACACTAATGATTTCTTCCTGGCATCACGCCCCATATTTCTGTCCAATCCACATCACTAAATGAGTCTTACCATGATCACATCATTGATCGGGATGGGAAGAATCTGCAAAGTTGCAGGGAGAAAGTGGGACTGGATGGATTGCTCTAATACATAGTCAATAAACTGAGTTGTTTATTGTAACCAAAGCATGAAACATTTTTAAAATCTATATATCACTGACAAGGCCAACATTTATAACTCATTCCTAATTGACCTGATGAAAGTAATATTGCACCTTGTTAAACTGCTGCAGTCCTTTTGGCGAAAGAGGCCCCACAGTGCTTTTAGTTGCAGCCCACAGATTCATGATTCGGACCATGTAACAATGAAGGAATGACTGCGATATTGTGGGGAGACCTTCAATGATAGTATTCCTATGCATGTTCAACATTTTCTCTTCTTTTTTTTTTTAAATTTATTCAATTATTTAAAAACAAATAATATTACACGGTAATAAAACAAACCAGGACCCACCACCATAATACAATACAAACATATATCCTTAATAAACTACTATACAGCTATCTTACACTCCTTGTCAAAGATGCATTCAACACCCTGCAGAGCCCAGCGGTCCCGGAACTCACCCAGGGTGCCCGTGGACAGGGCGTATTCCCTTTCTAACCGCACCCGGGCACGGACGTATCCACGGAAAAGGGGCAAGCAGCCGGCTCGGGTACAGCCCTCCACCGTCAGGCGCCGTGACTCGCGGATGGCCAGCTTGGCCAGGCCCAGGAGCAACCCAACCAGGACATCTTCAGCCCTACCCTCTTCCCTACGCACAGGGTGTCCAAAGATGAGGATGATGGGTGAAAAGTGCAGCCAGAATGCAAGGAGCAGCCCCTTTAGGTATTCAAACTGTGGCTGCAGCCACCTTTTCTCTCCTTGGTGGTGCCGTTCGCAGGTTTGGGAGGAGCTGGTCAGAGTAGCCCAGGCAACCCCCTCCGCAGCTGGATCCTTGACTTCCTGACCAACAGATCACAGTCAGCGAGCAAAGGTGACAAGTCAGCCTCTATGATAATCCTGATTCTTGATTGACACTTTACATATCTTTGTCAATTCTATGTTTTGCAATTCTTAGTTTTGTGTTACCATACACAAGGTATGCCAGGCCGGGTCCTCCTGTTTTTTTGGCACACACACCCCCTACCGTGTCCCCCTTTGTTCTCGGCGGCACGTCCTCGTCCGACCTCCGGCACCCACCATGGGCCAGTCTCAACACTGGTGCCCCACAAGGATGCGTTCCCAACATTGCGTGCCTCATGGCGGGGAGGCGAATGGCTGAAGCTCTCACTCCAGAATACTGATGAGGGGTGGGGAGGCTTTTAGATGACAATTGCCAATGATCAAATGTAGCCTCTTTGGTATTGCATGTGGACATTGGCTGCCACTTTCATCACATGAATGTTATTTGCCAGTCACCAGCCCATGCCCGAGTGCTGTCCAGGTCTTACAGTCAGCAAGCATTGGCTACTTTATTTGCTGAGGTGATTTCATTGGAATTGGACTGTGCAATCATCAATTAACATGCCCTCTTCTGACCTTGTAAAGGAAGGAAGAACATTGATGACACAGCTGCAAATGGTTGAGTTTTGAGCAAGTGCTGCATGATGTCCTGTGGCTGGAGTGATTAACACAACACGCGCGAGGTCCGATTCCTACCACCAAATGTTTTCACTTTGATGCTCACTGAGTAGCTTTTCCAAGGCTTGAACCCACACCAGGTCATATTCCGCCTCTGGACCAGCTCTTTGGTCCATTAATGTGATGCAGCTACTGCTGCATCATTCCACTGGGCATTGGCAAGTTGATTGTTGGAGAGTAATTATTGTTGACACCTCTGTCAACAACAGTTTCACTCGCTTTACTGATGTGCAACAGTAAATTGATAGGGCGGTAATTAGATGGATTCGATTTAGAAACATAGATACAAAACATAGTGCAGGAGTAGGCCATTCAGCCCTTCGAGCCAGCACCGCCATTCAATATGATCATGGCTGATCATCTAAAATCAGTACCCCATCCCAGCTTTTTCCCCATATCCCTTGATTCCTTTAGCTAAATCTAACTCTGTCTTGAAAACATCCAGTGAATTGGCCTCCACTGCCTTCTGTGGCAGAGAATTCCACAGATTCACAACTCTCTGGGTAAAGAAGTTTTTCCTCATCTCAGTCCTAAATGGCCTAGCCCTTATTCTTAAACAGTGACCCCTGGTTCTGGACTCCCCCAACATCAGGAACATTTTTCCTGCATCTAGCCTGTCCAATCCTTTAAGAACTTTATATGTTTCTATAAGATCCCCAACCATCGTTCTAAATTCTAGTGAATACAAGCCTAGTCGACCCATTCTTTCATCATACGTCAGTCCCACCATCCCGGGAATTAACATGGTGAACCTACGCTGCACTCCCTCAATAGCAATAATGTCCTTTCTCAAATTATGAGACCAAAATTGCATACTATATTCCAGGGGCCTATCCAAGTCACCCTGCAGCCTCACAGCAGATCTGTGTCAACCGCAAACGTCTAAATCGTTAATATATATTGTAAACAATTGGACTACAGGCACTGAGCCTTGCGGCACCCCACTAGTCACTGCCTGCCATTCTGAAAAGGACCCGTTAATTCTTACCTTTGCCTTCCTGTCTGCCAACCAGTTCTCTATCCATGTCAATACCCTACCACTAATACCATGTGCTACAATTTTGCACACTAATCTGTCAAAGGCTTTTTGATAGTCCAGATACACCACATCCACTGGCTCACCCTTATCCATTCTACTTGTTACATTCTCAAAAAATTCCAGAAGATTAGTCGAGCATGAATAAATCCAAGCTGACTTCATAAATACATGCTGACTTTGACCAATCCTGTCACTGCTTTCCAAATGCACTGCCATAACATCTTTAATAATCGACTCAAGCATCTTCCTCACTACCGATGTATGGCTAACAATAATTCCGTTTTCCCTATTCCTCCTTTCTTTAAAAAATCGAGTTACATTGGCTACCCTCCAGTCAACAGGAACTGATCCAGAGTCGAGAGAACACTCGTTCTGTATTTTGTGAACAGGGTATGATTGATAATTTTCCACATTGATGGGTTAATGCCAGTGTTTTAACCGTACTGGAACGTCTTGACTTGGGATGCAACTAATTCTGGTGTGCAGCTCTTTTGTACTGAAGCTAGGATGTTGCTTTATCCCCCAATCTCTGCTCCATGCAGATGCTCTGCCCTCCTCGCAATTCCCCCGTCTCCACGTACCCGCTCCCAAGATGAGGCTTTCCATTCAAGGGCATCCAAAATGTCCTCTTTCATGAGTAAACCTGGTTTCCCCCTTGCTGTCATGGATGGATCCCCACCTGTGTCTCGTGTCCCGAAATTCTGCTCTTGTTCCCCCTCCCCGCAGATGGAACAAGGATAGAATTCCTCTGGTCCTCACCTTTCACCCCACCAGCCTCTGTATCCAATACATCATCCTCCAACATTTCTGTTATCTCGAACGTGATCTCACCAAGTCACATCTTCCCACCTCAACCCGTTTCCACCTTCCACAGAGATCACTCCCTCACAACTCCTTGGTTAACTCATCCTTTCCCACCCAAACTACCCCATCCCCAGGCACTATTCCCTGCAACCGCAGGAGATGTAACCTGTCTGTATACCTCCTCCCTCACCTCTATCCAGGGTCCCCAGGAGATCTTCCAGGTCAGAGAGAGAGATTCACGTGCATCTCTAATCTCACCTACTGCATCCGGTGAGATCAAGTGTAAACTCGGCAACCTTTTTGCCGAACGCTTGTGCTCGGTCAGCCAAGGCCTACTGGCTCTCACAGGTACTAACCATTTTAACTCTCCTTCCCCTACTGACCTTTCTGTCCTGGGTCTCCTCAGGAAGCTTATGGTACGTACAAACCCAACAGTATGTACATTGCATTATCTAATTTTAGATAACCTCTAACTACCTCCCCTCCCTGTTCTTCCCCCATAGCCCACCTCCCAAATACAACAACACAACTTTTCAACACAAGAATAGTATAGAGATCAGAAAAGTGACTATGATAAACAAAATGGTCTCTTTTCTCTCACACCACCTCCCCTGTGCCCCACCTGGACTTACATCTATTTATCTCTTCCCGCTCCTTCATTCCTTCCTCTGGCTTCACAATTTGCAACCCTCCACTGCCTGTCTCACGCCACCTGCTTTTATATCTGGCCTTTGTTCCAACCATTTGCCTTCAAAACAAAGGTCTGTGTCCACCCTATTATCTGCCACACTTTGTCTTTCCTCTCCTCTCTTCCAGCTCTCCCCCCCCCCCCCCCCCCCCCCCCCCCCACCCACCCCCCCACTACAATCAGTCTGAAGAATCCTAATCCGAAACTTCACGTGTGCATGTTCTCTGGAGATGCTGATTAACGCACTGAGATACTCCAGCACTTTGTGTTTTTTTTATTCCTTCTCTGTTTGAAGTTGAACATAGCAATATTGAGACAACTGAGTGGCCTGCTCAGCCTCAGAGCCCATTAAAGAATCACCGAGGCACGGTTGGCAAATTTTCTTCCCTTAAGGTCGTTAGTGAACCAAACAGACTTTTTTTTCCCCACAATGATCTGGTTATTTTAGTCACCATGATTGCGAAGCTCTCTCACTCTCAATAAACCAAGTTACTAAACCAAGGCCATTAGAATATCATGGGAATGACTTGAATGAATGAATGTTTATTGGCCAAGTATTCACAAACAAGGAATTTGCCTTGGACTTATTATGCAGTTCAGGATTTCTATGCTGCACTGAGACCAGAATTCATTAACAGTGTGGAACTCTACACAGGTACTGCTAACATTTCATGGGCAAATCCAGGTAATGTCTTACTGCCGTATAGACCCTCGTTAATACAGTTTTGGCAGAAAAGAAAACCCTGCCAAAGATTTAAATATTTTTAAGTTGCCACAAACATTTATATTTTTTTTACTAATTCTTTGTCAAAGGTTTAGTTTCCTTTTCCATGAACGCTCAAAGTTCTTCATTAATGTTTAAAGTCTGCAGTAAGAAACGTCTAAGAGATGTTGAGAGAAAACTCCATGAGATGGGGAATAGGGATCATGTAGTAAGGGAATCAGCATCATGCAGAAGAGCACAGACACTCCCTGACTTATGCAAGGGATTACGGATCAGTCTGAAGACGGGTTTCGGCCCGAAACGTTGCCTATTTCCTTCGCTCCGTAGATGCCGCCGCACCCACTGAGTTTCTCCAGCACTTTGTATACCTTCTATTATGGATTGTAACCCTTACACAAGTCAAATTTTAAGCAAGTCAGAATCACCTTAAAACAAGGTAGAAACAAATAAATGCAAATGCTGGTTAATACATAAAACAACACAAAGTGCTGGAATAACTCAGCAGGTCAGGCAGCATCTCTGTAAAGCATGGAAAGGTAATGCTTCAGGTCAGGACCCTTCTTCCTCCTGATTCAGTCGATTCCAGTGGTCTGCAACAGCGGGTCCTTCTTCACCAGCTGCCGCACTGGTTGATGTGTCTCACATTATATCCCCTGGCTGACAGCGCTTTCTTCAGGCCACTGTCACGAAACGCTGTCATCGTGGGGCTCCCTCCCCTCTCATCAGCTGCCACCTTTTCCACTTGGCCGTCACTTTGTCAACTCCACTACTCCCCCCTCCACAGCCGCCACCTCCTGAATTGCCGACGTGACTCGGCCAGGGGTTGTTCTCCTCCACCTCCCTTATTCTCGCTCGCCTTCCCAGTATGTAATCAAAAATGGCTGAAACCGGTAGAGCAGCGACCCTGGGTGTCGCGCTTATATCTATGAAGCATACGGAAACCCTAGCCATCCTCGACATTTGTGTTTCTCACTTTTAATAAACCCTCGGAGCGCAGCAAAACCCATCTGCTCAGCCTCCCTAAACCTGCTGGGTCCCAACCCAACAGCTGCAAAGCATCCAAATCCCTTGGTGTTGCAAGCCTGGGCTTGACTGAACTAGTCTGATTTTCCATCTAGTTCCAACAAAATTTCCCTTCAAAGAAGAGTTGCCAAATAAATGGTTTCAGGAAGAATCGGTGGTTTCACCCTTTAGATGGCTCTGAAATTATTCTATAAACATGGTTGCAAAAACACAGGTCATTCAGGAAAAAGGACCAACCTATTGTGAATTGTTTACGTAAGTGTGAGTTTTTGCAAGTTGCCGGTTACGCAATGTGGAGAGTGCCTGAAATTGGATTGGAGTGGGGAGAGGGGAGAGGGAAAGTCCAAAGGAGAATGACAGAGAATCAATGTGAACAAAGCTACATTATCATTAAAGCTTAAGGAATGTAGAAATCAAGAACCTGCACAGTAACAGAATCCAAATCACAAACGCAATAACTTTTCAATGCAAGAAATCACAGGGATCAGAAAAGTGACTATGATAATCAATATAGTCTCCTTTCAGCCCCAATTGCATTGATATTTGGAAACTAACACACACTATCACACTCACAAGGAAAGCACTTTGTACCACTTCTCATTATTTTCTTTCCTAAGGGAAATTTTGTGCAACTATAAACTCTCTCCACAAACTGTTAAACACTAGTTTAAACTTGTGTTCACCAGAAATATTCACACATTTGCACGGAGTGAATGAATGCGAGGGGATAAGTGCAATAGTTTATAACTCCTACAACAATCCCATCGCACAGTAACAAATGCTGCAATGCTGGTGGAGACTTTAAATCGTCTGCATTCTCAGTGGGTGCTAAAGATTCAATGGTGTTATTTAAATGAAAGCCTACCTGTTCCTTGATGTTTATCACTCAACCAACATTAATTATTTAGGGAATCCTAGCCTCCACGTTAGAATACAACACAAGCATTCTGCTACGAAGGTGTGTCAGGGTTAGAAAACACACCACATAAATTCAAGTTAGTTGTTTTTTATTTTATTCATGCCTGTAGTGGCCTTGCAATAATGTAATAAACATTGGGGGTATGAAATTAAAAACTGACAGATAATGGAACCAATCCAAACCCAAAGATTTTTTTCTAATATACCATCCTGAACCAACACACCAAGGCACTTGCATAGTTTGCTGGTGATGGACAATCAGAGAAAGGCTATACTGCTGAATTTTAAGCATACACATAAAGCTTTCAACATCTTCCAATCGCCCTGAATGGCTATGACTGCCGGGTCTAGACACCCAGCCAGGAGAATTATTATTCCTGCATCTCCCTCAAGTCTTCTACACTCAAGAATATAGGCTGACGTGTCTTAATCACTCCTCATAAAACAAATCTGCCATCATGGGAATTAGTATGGTGAACACAATATTGATCACAATAACATTATTTCTTTGGTAGGGCTGCCAGACCTGCATACAACATTACAGACACTGTTTGACCAGTATCACTGTACAAAAACACTCCTGCAATTGACACCAAAATACTAATTTGCATTTCTATTTACTTGATTAAAATGCATAACCTTTCTCCACATTAAATTAAACCTTAGGTACACAAAAATGCTGGAGAAACTCAGCGGGTGCAGCAGCATCTATGGAGCGAAGGAGATAGGCAACGTTTCGGGACGAAACCTTTGCGTTCTCACCAATGCACTTAATCTGTGCATACGCCCTGAAGCCTTTCTGTGCATCATCGCCTTAGAGAACAACAAACTCTGAAGAAGGGTCCCGACCCGAAACTTCATCCATTCCTTCTCTCCAGAAATGCTCCACCATTTTGTGTCTATCTTCAAACTATTTTACCCAGATTGCAACCTTCACGTGGTCCGCCCTGTTTCAACGAATGCAATCAACCCGGCGTGCACAATCAAATAAGATCATATAGAACAAGTTGTCCTACAACTTTAGGCTGTGCACACCATACGCAAGAAGAAGACAACCCACTGTGCAGGCTTACATCCAGTCCAAACCATCTAATATTGTGTCAAGAGTGTTTTATTACTATGTGTCCTGAAAGGGGACAACAAAATTCTTATTTGCAGCAACACAATAGATATGTAAACACAGTACTCTATAAGCCCATAATAAACAATAAAAAAACAGTTCCATTTATATTAAAAAAACAAATAAGCAATAATGGTGCAAAGTCAAAAATAATGTCCCCAAATCTCTATGGTTCGGAGTCTATTTAGAGGTTGCAGTTTTTAATAGCCTGAAGGTTGTTGGGAAAATGCTGAAGATGGTCTATAGTTCCCAGGCATATCCTTGCAGCCCTTCTTAAATAGAGGCACATTTGCCACCCTCCAGTCTTCTGGCATCTCACTTGTATCTAATAATGATTCACATATCTCTGCCAGACGGCCTGCATTTTCTTCTCTTCCTTACATTGAACACCTTGGTTGAATATCCAGCATTTGACCACTACTAAACAAAGGCATTAAAACTGTACCAACAAATTTATAATAATTCACAAAGAACCTAACCACTCATTTGGAGCTGAAATATATATGACACACTCTTGTAAATCCCATTTCATAGAAACATCGAGCATAGGTGCAGGAGTAGGCCATTCGGCCCTTCGAGCCTGCACCGCCATTCAATATGATCATGGCTGATCATCCAACTCAGTATCCTGTACCTGCCTTCTCTCCATATCCCCTGATCCATTTAGCCACAAGGACCACATCTAACTCCCTCTTAAATATAGCCAATGAACTGGCCTCAACTACTTTCTGTGGCAGAGAATTCCACAGATTCACCACTCTCTGTGTGAA
Source organism: Amblyraja radiata (assembly GCF_010909765.2). Classification (NCBI taxonomy): domain Eukaryota; kingdom Metazoa; phylum Chordata; class Chondrichthyes; order Rajiformes; family Rajidae; genus Amblyraja; species Amblyraja radiata. The sequence goes on from NC_045964.1 coordinate 14,414,839, forward strand.
AAATAAAATTTCTCATCTCGGTCCTAAAAGACTTTCCCCTTATCCTTAAACTGCGACTCCTTGTTTTGGACTTCCCCAACATCGGGAACAATCTTCTTGCATCTAGCCTGTCCAACCCCTTAAGAATTTTGTAAGTTTCTATAAGATCCACCCTCAATCTTCTAAATTCCAGCGAGTACAAGCCGAGTCTATCCAGTCTTTCTTCATATGAAAGTCCTGCCATCCAGGAATCAGTCTGGTGAACCTTCTCTGTACTCCCTCTATGGCAAGAATGTCTTTCCTTAGATTAGGAGACCAATACTGTCCAGGTGTGGTCTCACCAAGGCCCTGTACAACTGCAGTAGAACCTCCCTGCTCCTATACTCAAATCCTTTTGCTATGTATGCTAACATACCATTCGCTTTCTTCACTGCCTGCTGCACCTGCATGCCTACTTTCAATGACTGGTGTCATTAAATATAATTTACTGTACTATACCCTTTAAACTAATGCAGCTACACTGCATTTCAGATTTAAAAAAATTAGTATGAACATTTTAGACTTGTATAAAACCCACATCGCTGCTTTCATTCATTTATCTATACCCAGTGCCTCCTGAAGCCAAAATTACAAAACACCAATAGATTTTATTTAAGAGCAATGAAGTAGCTGGGAGACTGACAAATTCTTCAAGAATATTGGGAAATATTAATTCTACGAATGTATTCTGTGGAGCAGTGCCAATGGCTATTCTAGGCATTGAGAACACAAACTGCTATCACCATGCATCTGGCCGAACTCTCCAAAATGCACTGCATTATTCTCATCGTCGTGAACAGTGGATTGTACCAGAAGTGCAAATTTAGCATCTGCATACAGTACATCAAATTATTGCAGAAATGATTATGTTTTTAAAACATTTTTTAAATCAGGTCTGTTCTGTGGATCCATCTAGGCCTTTTTGTGGACACTGGGACTGCACCAAACTACAAACTGTATTTAGTACTGAACCTGAAAGTTGCTTTAAACTATATACCGGCTGAGAATTAGGCTTAAAAATACTCCAACATAGATCACAACTCTAACATACAATTGACAGGAAGAGACAGTGTTGGAGTAGCTCAATGGGTCAGGCACCCTGTCTGGTGCAACTCCAAGCACTCTGTCTGTACCGTTGACTAAGAGCACAGAGCAAAAGCTTTCCACTGTACCTCGGTACACATGACAATAAACTAAACGCAGTTTATAAACCAGCATCTGCAATTCCTGTGTTTCTATACATAATTTGGAGGGAATGGACAAACTTCCTTTTGGTCAGGACACTTCTTTAGGTATGTTTTAAGTTGCGATAGATGGGAAAGATGGAGAAAGTTGGTGGTATGCCTGGATGATGACTCGGAGTGACTGTCCAAATGTTTCTGCTGGTCGAGAGAGAATGTTGTAAAGTTGCAAAGTGAAGATGATCTCAGTTGGGTACCATTCTTAACAGGGATAATTCATTAGAGCCCTGTCGGTCAAGTCCAAACTCTGTCAGATATGTACCCCACTTAGGTCATACACTGCTGTGTTTACAATGTGGCAGAAATCCCTGCTCTCCTTTGGTGTTCCCCCAGCAATAACCCCACCCCCCCCCAGCTTGTGCGTGGAGGGGCTGACTGTAGGTCTGCAGTGGGTGGGTCGGTGCAAGTGGTGCTGCACTCAGTGCTGAAATGTGGGGCTCATTTCTCCACCCTGGTCAGCAGAGTGATTCCAGTCCTTTGCTGGGGATTACCAGCATCTGCTCCACTTATTTAGTGTTCACGATATGGTCTCATCTATACTGCAGAAACCAAACACAAATTGAGTGACGCAGCAGAAAGCCTCCACTCCACAAGGACAAACAACCTTGATCTTCCAGTTGCCTGATCAATTCTCAGACATCTCTGATTTAGGCTCTTGAACTGAACCATCATATCCAAAAGCAAGCGGAAGTACCAGAATGTCATCTTCTAAGCAGAAGATTAATCAGCAGGATAATAGTGATTGTGATTATTTCAGATAAGAGGTCATTCCAGCTTGCATCAGTACTAGCCATTTGTGATGTAAGATCATCATGCAATAGTTTCAACTGAATTGAATCCTTTATTTGTCATTCAGACCTTTCAGTCTGAACGAAATGTCGTTGCCTGCAGCCATACATGTAATAATAAACAACACACAATAAACACAAATTAACATCCACCACAGTGAGTTCACCAAGCACCTCCTCACTGTGATGGACGCAAAAGTCTTAGGGTTGCTGTCTCTTCCCTCCTCTTCACCCTCTGCGCTGAGGCGATACCCCACCGGGCGATGGTAAGTCAGTCCCGCGGTTCAAGCTCCGCGGCCCGGGGGTGGTCGAAGCTGCCGCCCTCCAGTCCAGCGGACGCAGTTGTTGCCACGGGAGCTCCGGAAAACACGCATCAACCTGTGACCCGCGAGCTCCCGACGATGTCATCCACTGGCCCTCCTATTTCTTTCTCCAATAACAATGCTGGCCTGTTGGATCCTTCCAATGTTCTCATTTATGTTGGATACCCAACAACTCGAGTATTCGTATCTCTCAACTCCAGCATTAATTTTGTTTATTTCACTCCTCTATTTTCATTCATCTTCCTTTCATTCTCCTTCAGACAGATGAACTATAACTTGTCATCAACCATTGTCTCTCAACCAACATTTACATTGCCCAGTCTGCCACGCAAACCAGGCTCCACCCTATCTCCACCCATTGAATCCACCTGTATGTCACGTTGCATTGGGAAAACAGCCAACATAATCAAGGATCACTCACGCCCTGGTCATTCTCTCTTCTCTCCCGTCATGCAGAAGATACAAACACTTGAAAGCACGTAGTGCCAGATAAAGGAATAACTTATTTTCAGTTGTCAACAGACTCTTGAAAAGACCTCTCAAATGCCAAGGTTGTATTCCCCATATTTCAATCTTCCTCATCGCAACTCATGTACTATATTTAATATCTGTACTTTCTCTACAGCTGTAACTCTATATTCTGCATTGCTTGTTTTCTCTTTAGCACTGCCTCATGTATTCATGCATGGTATGTTTTGCCTGGACAGCACGTAAAGCAAAGTTAATTGTTATCTCGGTATGCATGATAATAATAAACCAATACCATTAGTGTTCCTTGGTCCCCACCATAACATAGACATCCCATTGTTTCCTCCACATCATGTGAAACCCCACTCTTGCCTCTGCAACGATAAACATGCACGTTCTCTAACTTTGCCTCGTTCTGATGGAAGGTTAAATACAAGATTTAATAGACAATTTTAATAGCCATACATAGGACAAACCATTGCACTCCTGGCTGCCAAAAGAATTGTCATAAACATGTTATTCTTCTGTCAAAATCCAGACAGCAGTCATTTAATTGATGTAGTGAGAAACATGAACTTAAATGATAAAATATATTAAAACATAACATTACAGAGAAAAAAAATCTTTATTGTAATAAATCTGAATGACACATTCGCAATTGATTGTTCACTTTCACATAGACTGTTTGTTACACCTGCGAATATCCTCCCAAACACAGACACCTGTCCCTCAACAAACACATTCCCAGAATGTTAATGAAATACATTTTTAAGTTACTAAATTTAGGGTTAGTGGAATTTAAAGAAATTAATACAATGCTAGAATAGCTTTTAAAAGATTCAACTACAGCAGAGAATACTGCAAACAAGATAATGTATTGGTTCACCTGTTGGAGCTGAGCTTTGGAGATGCGGATGATAGAAGGCAGCTTGGTGTTGCCTGGAATGAAGGGTAGCTGCCTACGACCAGGGGAGCGTGATTTGTTCTCAGCTGACTGGCTCCTGTGCAAATCTGACTGCTTCCTGTGAAGTGGATCCGAATCAGAGGGTAACAATACTACAGGGCTCGGGGATCGGAGGGGATTCTGCATCCTTGGAGTGTTGGGATGTGGCAAATGAGTTGTGTTCAGCTGTGAGAACATATGGATGGGAATATTGGTGAATTAAAAATTAAGACTGCTCTTGCATACATGAAAAAATATAAGCACGCACGCAAGCACGCACGCACGCACACACACACCTTATCCAGGTAGAATTCAGTCTGGAACGATATTAGTGTTCACAATGGAAAACAGTAATACAGACATATTCATTCAAGGATACAACCAACCACTCATTGAATTGCAACTCAAACAAAAACAAATGATACAGATTGATGAATAGATGAATAACTGCTGTGTTAAAAGGCAAACAATACAAGACTGAAGGCACCTTCCTCTTTATTTTTAGTTTTTTCTTCTGAGCCTATCTACCTTTTTGCTGGGGAATAATTTTACAAGTGTCCATAGATCAACAACTCCCTCAAGTGGCTATCCAAGGCTCGGGATCGAGTATCCAAAGTGATTTGACCATCTGGGTATAACATAAAGATCCAATCTTCATTTTACCACATGGCAATATGAGCTAAAACCCGTTTACATTGCTCCTTTCAGCTGAGGCATGCCATGGGCCTAAACTGGCCTCCACAGAACAGACTTTTACTGAACCAAAATAAACCATGGGAAACTTTGCAACTGCACCACTGAGAAATATCTTTCATTTCCAATACTGATTCTTTCAATATTTTTATATTATTTCTTATTCCAATGCCAGTTAAAAAATCTCCAAACATTTTACAAAATATTATAGCATTATGTTTTTGAATGTCTAGTCGAGAGCAGGAGAATTTCTTGTCAAGAACAAATTTTGACATTTTGTTTGCTATTGATGGCAAATACCAGCAAGTTGTTAAACAATATTATTTGGCTTTTGGAAAAAACAAACACAATTGTGTTTTAAAAGATCGATTTTGTCATGAAATATTGATTAAAGGATTTGTTATAAAGAAGCAGCAAGTTAAGAAGATAAAGCAAGTGGACAAAAGAGATTTGAAAATTAGTTTTATGTTAGACACTATAGTCAAAGTTCCTGCAGTATGAAAAAACTGACCACACCATTTATTCTTAATATATATGCAGAAAACTCTGAAAAAATGTTCACTCTTACTTAACATATCCAGGGTTGTTTAATTACTTCTGCACAATGGAAGCACACAGTAAATAATTCACAAAAGTTTAACACCAAATGATCTGAAATGATTAAAAAAAAGTGGACTGCTGGAGGAACTCAACAAGTTAGACAGCTTCTGTGGAGGGAAATGGACACAGATGGATTCTTCAGGCTGAATGATAATGTAATGATAATAGGGTTATTTCTAAGCTGAATCTCAATTTCTTGCACACTCATTTGATATATGCGTGAACTAGTCTGGATGTGAATGGAGGGGATATGATTAATAAGTTTGTAGATGACATGACAATTAATAGCATTGTTGATTGATAGGTTGGTCTTGGGCCGCAGGATGATATTGATCAGCTACTAAAATGAGAGCCATGGCAGAGTGAATCACGTCTTGCTAAACGTGAAATTATGAATTTTGGAGGACTATGAGGGCAGAATATACACAGTGGATGTAGGGCTACAACAGGTATTAAAGAACTGAGGGATCTCAGTGTATAAGGCCAAAGATCCGTGAAGATGACAGCACGTGGATAAAGCAGCATTTAGGATTCCTATCTTCAGTAGCCAGGACGCTGAATATAAAAGCAGGGAAGTTATGGTACATCATCATGAAACATTGGTCAGGCCACAGCTGGAGTATTGGTCATCCTACCATAAGAAGGTCAAGGCTGCACTGGAGAGGGTGCAGAGAAGATTTGTCACCTGGGATGGAACATTTCAGTAATGAGGGTAGACCAAGTTTGTTTTCCATAGAGAGACGGCTGAGGGTTAAAATAAAATTCCAAGCTTGGGAAGGGTAGATAGTTGGAAAGTTTTCCCCACAGCAGAGATATCTAAGACTAGATTTAGGCCAAGAGGTTCAGAGTAATTCTGAGGAAGAACCTTTCCACTCAAATGGTTGGAATATGATATACATTGTTTGGGTAGGTAATGAAGGCAGAGACTTCCACAACATTCACGTATCTAGACTAGCAGTTGTTATGCACCAGACCAAATTATGGTAAGTGAAATTAATTTAGATGACAGTGCGCAAAAAAGTGTATTCCTGTACGAAATGACTCAATGACTGTACCATAGCACAATACAGCACAGCACAGGAATGGGCATTTCAGCCCACAATCTGTCCCTAACATGATGCCAAATTAAACTGACCCCATCTGCCTACATATGATTAATCTTCTTCCAATCAATCTTTTTTTAAAAACTTGTCCTCCAAATCTACTTTACGCATTCCCCCTCTCACCCTAAAAGTATGTCCACTAGTATTTGACAGTTCCACCCTGGGGAAAAAGACGATCGACCCTATCTATGCATCTCATAATTTTATATACTTCTGCCAGGTTGCCCCCCAGTCCAGGTCAGTGATTATGCACCAAAAGGGTCATTCCAAAAATGACCCCAGGGGTGATTATGTACTCCTCACCAACTGTATATATCAGCAAGCAAGAAATAGGCAAATAAAACACTGGGTTCTGAACAGTGATCAGTATATTTGAAATATGAAACAGCAATTAGCACCTGTACAACAAATTGTAAATAACAAAGCTGAAATAAAACAGCCCAGGTCACACCTTCCAGTGGCAGCGGTTGGTCAGTGGAAAGCACCTTCATCTAAGTGAGAAGGTTCACACCAAAGACAGACACAAAATGCTGGAGTAACTCAGCAGGACAGGTGACATCTCTGGAGAGAAGGAATGGGTGACGTTTCGGATCGAGTGTCTCGACCCATTCCTTCTCTCCAGAGAAGCTGCCTGTCCCACTGTGTTACTCCAGCATTTTGTGTGATCTTCGGTTTAAACCAGCATCTGCAGTTTCTTCCGACACAGGTTCACACCCAGTTCTACTCACTTGAACACACCAACTGCAGGAATGAATGGTCACTCCTCCATTTCCATTAAGCTAGTGGATCAGCACAAGATGTCGAGGACCATGCTGGCAGCATCACACACAACTAAAACTGAAGCCTCAACAGAAGCTACAAGTAGACTAAACATTAAACTAGAGATTGAGTTAAATAATCCACAATTTAAAAAACCCAACGTTTTGTGGGGTAACTAAGTGGGCCAGGCAGCATCTCTGGAGGACATGCAGTATAGATGAAATTAAAACTTCAAAATAATGCTATGGTGGCGCCATCAAGTGTGGCAGCCTCGCCAGCAGCTGTTCGTCCTTTCATCCTTTAAAAAAAATGTAGTCTGTAAAAGTTTTGTATTGGAGGTCTTTTAGTCTTTTTTATGTGGGGGTGGTGGGGGGGGGGGGAAGGGGTAAACTTTTTCTCAGTCACTACCTGGTCGAGGTTGCGTCTTTCCTCCGAGCCGCATCTTTGCCCCCTTCTCGCGGCCTACCATCTGGATTGCTGCGGCCTTCCTACCGGAGACCGGCCAGAGCTTCAGCAGTGGCGCAGCACTGAAGTACCATCGCGGAGCGGGCGATGCCTTACCGCGATCGCCGTGGTGGAGTTCTGGAGTGTTGGGACTGCGGGTGGCGCTGAATTTAACATCGCGAGAGCCTGGGATCTTTCGATGAGGATCGCCAGTGTTGGAGCTCCGCCCAGCTCGGCCTATGGACTTCGGGAGCAGCGGTCTCCAATAGGAAGCGGCCGATTTGGAAACTCCAACCGCTGAGAGTGTTCTTCCGTTCCGACGCCGGAGTTCCATCATCCCGGCGAGAGGGCAGGAAACACCGGGCCGCCATTGCAGCGACTGCGGAGGCCTCAATAGGCCTCGACCACGGGTGAATAAGAGGAAGATGACTGAACTTTGTCGCCTTCCCTAAGTGGGAAATGTTGATTCCACTGTGGGGGGATTTGTTTACGTTTTCTCTTAAATTCTATCGTGTTGTGTTTATCTTATTTGTGTGCTGCATGGTAACTGTAATTTCACTGCATCAATTGGTGTATGTGACAATAAATGTCCTTTGTCCATTGCCAGTCATGAACAGCAATGACTAATGAAACCAACAGGAGGCGGTGGTTCAATGACCATCCCCTCTCTGATGCTGGGATCAGCAAATGAGCATAAAAAACAAAGCTGAAGCATTTGCAGCATCTTCAGCTGACTGACTTGGCCTCCTTTTGATATCTCCATGTTATCAGAAACTATTCCAAGTCAATTCATTCTATATATTAAGAAATATAAAATACACATTTTATATAATATAAAAAAATAATATCAAATATAATAATAACAGCAAGTCGTGGAGGTGAAAAGAATGAATGCTTAGAGCAGTGGTTGTGCTGTCAATTTAGCAGTGTTTGGAGTTGCATGCTCATCCACACAAGTGGGCGGTATTCTATTATTCTCCAGAAAATTAACTGAATAGACTCTTAATTGGAGGGGGTATGACGCACCTTAATCATCATAAACCAATCTGCTTTAGTACCCACAGTGTTTGTAGCATCATGAGCACGGAAGCAGGCCATTCAGTCCAACTTGTTCAACTTGTCGAGCAAATATGCTAGTCCCATTTGCCTGCATTTGACCTATATCTCTCAAAACCTTTCCTATCCATGCACTTGTCCAGATGTCTTATAAAGGCTCTTATTGTACTACTTCGTCCGGCAGCTTATACCACTGCCCTCCAGTTATTGATTCTTAATTCTAGGAAAAAGGTTGTGTACATTCACCCGATCTATGACCCTCTTAGTTTTAGACATCTTTTTAGACGTCAGCAGCCAGGCCTGGCTGTGAGTGTCATTACGTCCGTCCACTATAACCTAAATATTTTATAGAGGTCTGGAATAACGAGGGTTTACTATACTTGTACTCCTTGATCCCTCTACTCTACAACACTCTGCAGGGCACTACTGTTCACCATGATAATCATAGCATGGTTTGATTTCCCAAAATGCATGCAACACCTCACTATTATCTGACAAGGTTTAGATAACAGAGTCAGTGTAGCATATGTGTTATACGGATCCAGGCAGAAGTAGAGATCTTAGACAATTGTCAGCGACTTTGATTAAGCAACGTGGAAGAAATTGCACAAAACGAAATAACCCCGGGGACCCCGTTTTCTGAAAAGCAATTCTATTATATTGGAGTGGGAAAAAAAACCAAGAGACTCGTGGCTGCTAATACAGTTTAACCTCAGCTAACAGCCTACCGTTTAAAACAAATTTCCTTCGAGGTTTGAATAACTTTTGGCACAGAGTATCAGTGCCACGACCTTGCTTGTGCTGAACTGATTTTTTTTTTAAACGGCAGCTTCTAAATTGCTTCTTGTAAATTTTTTTTTTGCAACCAGGATTTTCTTGTCAGAAAACGGGTAAGTATTTTACAAAGAGACGCCTTTGAAGGTGAAATATTATGTACTGGTTGTAAATAAATGCTTTTGTATGTGTGTATGTCCCTTTAAGAAATGGCAATTTGTTTGGTGGCGTTAACAGCGCTCCCGTGTGGGCGGCCCGGCTCCCGGCTGGAAGGCGCTCCCTTAGGGGCGGCCCGGTGCGGGGCTGAGACGCTCCCGCGAGGGCGGCCCGGTGCGGGGCTGAGACGCTCCCGTGGGGGCGGCCCGATGCGGTGCGGAGACGGTGCTCCGGTGGCTGAGGCGCTCCCGTGTGGGTGGCCCGGTGCGGGGCTGGAAGGCGCTCCCGTGTGGGTGGCCCGGTGCGGGGCTGAGACGCTCCCATGAGGGCGGCCCGGTGCGGGGCTGAGACGCTCCCGTGAGGGTGGCCCGGTGCGTGGCGGAGACGGTGCTCCGGTGGCTGAGGCGGCGTTCTGGCGGCAGCGACCTGAATCCGGGGCTCGGCAGCGGGCCAGTGGATGACATCGTCGGGAGCTCGCGGGTCACAGGTTGATGCCTGTTTTCCGGAGCTCCCGTGGCAACAACTGCGTCCGTTGGACTGGAAGGCGGCAGCTTCGACCACCCCCGGGCCGCAGAGCTTGAACCGCGGGACTGACTTACCATCGCCCGGTGGGGTATCGCCTCAGCGCAGAGGGAGAAGAGGAGGGAAGAGACAGCAACCCTAAGACTTTTGCCTCCATCACAGTGAGGAGGTGCTTGGTGAACTCACTGTGGTGGATGTTAATTTGTGTTTATTGTGTGTTGTTTATTATTACATGTATGGCTGCAGGCAACGACATTTCGTTCAGACCGAAAGGTCTGAATGACAAATAAAGGATTCAATTCAATTCAACATCGATCACCCCGAAGCAGAAGTTTGACTGCTTGGCCGTGGGAGTATATTATTCTTCCGTTTAAGTTTGTATGATGTTTGCTTTAAAGCAGCAAAGGTGGGGAGGTTGCCACTTTTTTCACTTTTGTGGTTCTAAATACTGAGTTTTGTGGAGGCGTACTGTGGAATTTATTTAATTGTGGAATTTATTTTGATGTGCAAATTTTGTGTTGTGAGAATCTAATTGTTTTGTGTGAAATATTTGGCCAAAATGAAACACAAGGCTTGAAAGAACTCATTGCTTGCTGATATACTTCACAAGGTCGCTCATATTTATCTTAGACAGGCTTTCCCTCGTAGGACAGATAAGAGGTGTCCTGTTATGGTAATTAGAACGAATAAGGGGACAGAATGAATTGGTACAGAATAGCAACACATTGGAATTTGGCTGATTAAAGCCATTGATATTCTGGATTATAAACGCTGGTTTCCCATTTAGCAGATCACAAATGTATTTTTGCCCTAGGCCATTCAGTGTTTTATAAACTAACAGTAATATTTTGAAATCAATTGTTTGACAGACTGAAGGCCAGTGTAACAAACTTAAAACTGATCCACTATAGATTTAAAGAGGACTCGAACAGTAGCTTGCGTGATCTCATGATTGGCTTTGGTTTGATAGAGAGAGACTATGAGGATTGATTTGGATGAGTGGGAGAGTGGAATCTGTACTAATGCTCACTTGCTGTGGCAACCGTCACCATTCATACTGCCCCCAACCTACGGTAATATCGAGGTTGCAGCTCTTGCAGCACCACCTGCGTCCACTACAGCAGCACTGGCAGAGTTCCCTGATTCCGACAGCACCAGTTTAGTGGCATCCCAGGAGTAAGACTAAAAAGAGCCAACCTATATCACAAGTTCTAACCCCAGAAGAGAACACGCGAGATTCCTAGCTAACTTGGGGTTTCAGACCCATGACGTGCTGGTTAACTCACACGCTCAGAATGAAGCCAGAGGGGAAGCAATCCTTACTGCCCTTACTACCACCATACTAAAACCTATTGATCTGACGTGCCTTTGGAATTGTGGAAGCAGGACCATGAGGTTGCCGTGCATATAACAAATAAAGTGAACCTCTCATCCAATGCAAAGGATCTGGGAGTTATGGTTGAGCAGGCGATTGGTCTGGCGAATCCATACACGAGCCAGGAACAAGAACTGTCTAATAACTGTACTGTTCAATTTTTATCAGTGACCAAGGAGGGTTATTACACAGCTGCAACATCTAGGGAGTGAGGTAACAGAGTATGTGGACCCACAGGTGTGGGCAGAAGACTACACTAAGGTAGGGTGATTCAGATTAACCCCATCCAAGTAGCTCCCCAGAAAAGTTAACACTGCCCTCTATATGACAGTACCCACTGAAGCAGCAGGCAAGCTTGCAATTTAAGTATTGTCCCACCATCAATCCGGCATCCTTTCTCGTAAAACCACCAGCGGAACTAGCTGAGTCGGGGCACGACTGCCCATTTATGATTAAAGAACATACCTGTGTTCAGGAAGATTTGACAGATATTCCCATGACAAACCCTGACTTCATTATGTATATAGATGGGAGTGCATCAATTGGATCTCTCGGTGAAAGACTTACAGGATACGCAATTATAGATCAGGATGGCAATAATGTGGAGACGGCGGCCTTTGAAACATCATTCATCATTCTCTACCAAACAAGCGGAACTGTTTACCCAAATAAGAGTCAGCATCTTAGGGAAGGACTTGGGAATCAACGTTTATACTGACTTGGAGCGCTAGTATGTGTGTTGTGGGCTGATGGGACTGGTTTCCAGAGGGCTAGTATGGACATTGTGGGCCAAATGGATTCTTGGGCTAGCAGCTCAGTCACTCAAGCCTGTTGTGCTGGCAGCTCACTCACTCACGGCTGGTGGGCTCGCAGTTGACTCACGGATATTCCTTGAAATTCCATTTCAAGCAGGGTGCAAGCCCACCAAATTCAAGTGCAGTTTCTTACCATTTCAAGCAGGGTGCAAGGCCACTAAAGACAGTGAGTCGTGACCTCTCCCTCCTCCATCTTGCAGAGACTGAGACTAGTCCCTCCCACAAGAAGGGGCGTGGCCTTATGGCGTGATTGACAGGAGGGAGAATTTCAAAAATAATTACACTAATAACTCTTATTTTTCATCGATGGGAAAAATCCTCGGCACCTGATGAGCGGAGGGGGACTGAGTAAGATGGCCAAAAATCTCAGCCATAAGTGGCAGCGTTTTTTCTAAAATCAATATACAGAACAGGAAGTGGTCAAGATCAGACTTTTAGTAATATAGATTTTAGTTATTGTAGATGTCTTTAGTAAATGGATTGCTTATCCTACCATGTTTTATTGCCTATTTTGTTCTTGGTTCTTGGTCCTCCAAAATATTCCAAATGGAATTTAAACTGGAGGTGGTGGAGGGAGGACTTAAGCCAGAAAGGGTTTTTGGGAAGAAAGAGCTACCTTAAATTTAGTTGTAACTGGTTGGGTAACTATGGTAGGGTGGAGATTATTCCATGCTTTAATTGTGCGGGGGAAGAACGAATTGCTGTACACATCTGACTTGGTAGCTGGAATCACAAATTGGATCGAATGCCCTTGTCTGCTCCTAATTGGTTTGGGTTTGGTGTAGGTCTTGTAATCTATGCTGAGCTGACCATTTAACATTTTGTAAAAACAGGTCAAACGGTGGGCTTCACGTCTGTATTGGAGAGGGTTCCACCCCAGAGAATCTAGAAGTTTGGTAACACTCGCTACTCTCTCATAGGTGTTAGTAACAAATCGAGCTGCCTGTCTTTGGACACGTTCGATGGAAGAAATGTTTCTATTTGTGTATGGGTCCCATGCTGCAACTGCATAGTCCAAATGAGGTCTAACGAGGGTGAAGTACAGCTTCTCCTTGACAGAAGTTGAACAATGATGAAAGTTGCACCTCAGAAAATTTAGGACACCTGTTGCTTTCACTGTTGCATGATGAGTCTGTCCATTCCAATGCAGATCATTCTGCAATTTGTTGCATTATGTACACTCCCTTACACATAACGGTAAGGGGGGAATGTTCGAAAATTGTAAAGCCACATGGTGGCATCCGCGGTTGACAAAGGAAGTATTACAAATTGTATCTCAGTGTCAGATTTGCCAGAGACATTACCCTGGGAAACCTGTGCAGACTGAACTAGGACGTATGCCTATACCGCACCGGCCTTTCCAGTATATTCAAATTGACTTTATTGACTTACCTAGAGTAAACCATTATAAACATTGTTTGGTTATTATTGATATTTTTAGTCGATGGATTGAGCTAATTCCTACTCCCAATGCTACAGGCCAGTCCACTGTTGCTGTTTCGTTACGTGAAATTATGCCAAGATTTGGACTTCCTAAAGTTATCAGCTCAGACAATGGACCACACTTCTCTTAATGAGCAAATGTGTAAGCAGTTGAACATTCGACAACAGTTCCATTGTGTACACCACCCACAGGCTGCAGGGATTGTAGAACGAGCTAATGGAACTTTAAAAAGCAAGCTTGCTAGACTAACTGAAGAGACAAAGCTTAATTGGGTACAAGTTTTGCCTACGGCCCCTGTACTCTATGCGCATCATACCGCATTCTACCGCTCAATTGACCCCTGCTAAAATAATGTATGAGTGGCCCCTCAGGACACCCTGGGGGGCTGAAGAAGTTGTAGAAACGACCTTTGATCCCCATGCCTTGGATGAACGATTGTTAACATACATGCAATTACTAACAGATTCTTTGATAGTTTTGCATTCACAGGTTCGAGAGACGCAACGGTCCTTAGACAAACCACCAAACGAAGCACTGCTACAGGCTGGCGATTACGTTCTGAAACTACTGTTGTATAACGTTAATACCTCCACCAATGTAAAGCACTTTGGTCAACGAGAGTTGTTTTTTTAAAGTGCTCTAGAAATAAAAGTGACTTGACTTGACTTGATACGCAATTGGGATCGGAAGGGACTGGGCAATCGCTGGAGAGGTCCATACCTTGTACTTCTCACCACTCCCACAGCCGCTAAAATAGGACACCCTCGGTGGGTGCATCACTCTGACTGCAAAAAGACAGCTGTACCGGGCCACGAGTAAGGTCTCTGGCCATGACTCCACTCTGGACACTGTTCATCATCATCATCATCAGTTCTTTGACTCGACTAAATGGATCATGGGAAAAAAATGTGTACCTTAAAGCAGCCCATGTGTGCGCACGACGTGTTACCCCTGCTAACCAGTCCTGCTGGGTTTGTGCAGCAATGCCACGAAATGGGAAGGGAGGGATTCCCATGGTCTCCATCCCATTGTGTATCACTGAGAAGTATGCCTTACTATGGTTTTTCTTCCTTCACTAATAAAACCAAGTGTCGGAATAGCAGGGATGGTTCCCCGAAGTACAACGACTTTAAGGGATGGTACATCCCACCTTTTAAGTCAGATTGGAAAATTAATGTGAAAAACGGGGCCCAACATCCACGATTAAAGGTAATGGAGGTCTCCCAGAAGCCAGTTAATGCCACCTGTCATTGTCACCACCAAGGTACAGGGGTTTTCCTGGGAAACAGTTCATGCCTTACTATGGACACTAGTGCCACCACTGGCCCACCCCGACCTGTCAACAGCACATATTTTATCTGTGGATCATGGGCCTATCCATGGTTACCAGGGATGCCATCAGATGATGGGAATATGGCAAGACGGGTATATGGCCCCCATCATTGGACAGGGTGTTGTTATCTAGCTTATATTGTCCCTGCAATGAGCCATTTTATTCAAATAACTGACCATCCCACATTTGAAAACCTTGCACCTGGATCTCACATTTCCCCAGGTGAGAGTGTTGGTATGGCTATGCTCCCCTGGTATGGAACAAATCGAAATGCGTTAAAGGTTGATCGCCTTACTGGGCTATTGGAGGAATTGGCTAATAACACAGCAGCTGCCCTTATGGGAACGCAGGCCCAGATTGGGTCACTGTCAGCTGAAATGGTTGCCATGAGTACAGTGGTGCTACAGAATCAAATGGCCTTAGATTTCATTCTGGCCGAGAGAGGCACCTGTGCTATCATTGGGCAAGAATGCTGTACGTATATTCCTGACGAGTCCTCCAACATAACTGACCTGGCTGCCCACATCAAGAAGGAGATAGCTGAGATCCAGGGTGAGGGGAAGAAACTGGTTGAAGATCAAAACCAGAGTATGTGGAGTTGGTTTGATGGATGGGGCTATATTTGGGGTCTTGTGTGGCACTATGGAATTATTATTCTGACGATTATAATCATCGCTTTATTGCTTTACTGCTTGGCACCATGTAGTTGCAAATGTTTTGCTCCCAGCTGCATCATTTAATATATGTTGATTATTTTAATCAAAATGGGGGAATGTAAGAACTAGTGCGGTCTCCTCCATCTTATTTAGCTAATTTTAGTCATTTTAGCTACAACCGCCGTTTTGTGAGCAGAATGCTGGTAGTATTTTAATTAGCCACTACATAAATCTGCAAAAGCCCGTGAAGGCGACATTTACTGTTTCAGCAGGAACTGAGATGAGAGCCTTTCCCGACCTTCTAGCATTCCATTGCGATACCAGCATCCTGTATGGAAGTTGTAATGTAGAGACAAATAAGAGTTCTTCTTACCTGTGCAGCTGCTCTATCACCCCCTCCACTCCCATATCTTCCCAATTAAGCTTAAGGGGCTTCATTGTGTTTAACCGAGTTCCTTTGTTCATTAATGACCACTAGCCATGTGGCTAATGCCGTTTTATCAGTTTAAAGGTGCTTGTAATTTCTCTGTATGGCAGTTGAACAGCGACAGTCTTCTGTGTGGACACTTGTGCATACAGCTGGCTGAATTCTAATTTCACCTGGGTGACTTAGTAAAGACTCTCTCACTGAGTATTCTATACTTCGAGTTCGGCAGACTTTAACAAAAGTTGTGCCAATGAAAGTCAAAGAAGGCATTATAAGACTGAGAACCAAGAATAAAACTGTTAGAGACATCAGCCAAACCTTGGGAATATAACAAATAGACCACTGGTGAGCTTACTAGGGACTGGCAGGTGTGTGTGTGTGCGTGTGCGTGTCTGTGCGTGTCTGTGTGTGCGTGTGCGTGTGCGTGTGTCCGCAGATGCTGCCCCCTCCCCCCCACAACCGCACGTTGAGGGGACGGGACCCAACCGCTCCCACTTGGTCAACTTTTTATTGACTGATATTCAAATGATTAAGGGATTTTAAATCACAATATATTTCAATAAAGTAAATTCTTTAAAAATGGAAGCTGTCTATATTTACCTCTGTTCCTTAAAGCTATTCCGCTCCTTGGGAAGTTTCCACAGACAAGCCTTGGAAGTGTCAGAATTTCACACATTCCCATTAGACTCCACCAGGAACCCAGCCGCTGAACGCAGTCAGTAAAACCTAATGTCAGTTTCGACTTAAGTATATTTATATTGACAGAGAGGTGAGGAAGTATAGGAAAGTAACCCCAAAAAAACAGCCAACTTAAAGCATGATTTCCATTGCTGCAAAGGTTAAAATCAGAGTTTTCAGCTTGGAAATAGGCCCTTCTGCCCACCAACCCTGCACCAACCTTCAAACACCCATTTCCATTAATTTCAATTGATTTACCTCATATTCCCATCAGCCCTAGGTTCTTCCCCTCACCACGGGGAAATAGCCAAGGGCAGAAAACGCTTGTTGGAGTTGTACACAGACCACCACACAGCAGTAGGGAGGTTGGGGATAGAATCAAGCCGGAAATTAGGGATGCGTGTAGCAAAGGTACAGCGGTTGTCATTGGTTACTTTAATCTACATATAGATTGGGCCAACCAAATTAGTAACAGTGCTGAGGAGGAGGGTTTCCTGGAATGTATGCGGGATGGGTTTTAAAACCAATATGTAGAGGAACTGACTGGAGGGCTGGCCATCCTAGACTGGGTATTGTGTAATGAGGAAGGATTAGTTAGCGATCTTGTTGTGCAAGGCCCCTTGGCCAAATGTGACCATAATATGGTGGAATTTTGCATTAGGATGGAGAGTGACACGGTTAATTCAGAGACTAGGGGCCCTGAATCAGAATAAAGGGGATTTTGACGGTATGAGACAGGAATTGGCTCGTATATAGTGGCAAAATATACTTAAAGGGTTGACAGTGGAGATGTAATGGCAAAGATTTAAAGACCGCATGGTTCATCCCTGTCTGGCGAAGAAATAAAACTGGGAAGGCGGCTCAACCGTGGCTGATGAGGGAAGTCAAGGATAATGTTAAGTCCAAGGAAGAGGCATATAAATTGGCCGGAAGAAGCGGCAAACCAGAGGACTGGAAGAAATTTAGAACTCAACAGAGGAGGACAAAAGGGTTAATTAAGAGGGGGGGGAAAAAGAGCATGAAAGAAAGCTTGCGGGGAATATAAAAACTGACTGTAAAAGTTTATTTAGGTATGTAAAAAGGAAAAGATTAGTGAAGACGAATGTAGGTCCCTTACAGTCAGAGACAGGTGAATCTATATTGGGGAAACAAGGAAATGGCAGAACGTTAAACAAGTACTTTGGTTCTGTCTTCACTAAGGAAGACACAAACTATTTCCTGGAAATACAAGGGGACCGAGGATCTAGTAGGAGGGAGGAACTGAAGGGAATCCACATTAGTCAGAAATTGGTGTTAGATAAACTGTTGGGACTGAAGGCAGATAAATCCCCAGGGCCTGATGGTCTGCATCACAGAGTACTCAAGGAGGTGGCCCTAGAAATCGTGGATACATTGGTGATCATTTTCCAATGTTCTCTTGACTCTGGACCAGTTCCTGTGGACTGGAGGGTAGCCAATGTAACTCTATTTTTTAAGAAAGGAGGAAGAGGGAAAACGGAATTATAGACCAGTTAGCCTGACTTCGGTAGTGGGGAGGATGCTGGAGTTGATTATTAAAGATGTTATAGCAGCGCATTTGGAAAGCAGTCTCGGGATCGGTCAAAGTCAGCATGGATTTATGAAAGGGAAATCATGCTTGACTAATCTTTTGGAATTTTTTGAGGATGTAACAAGTAGAATGGATAAGGGAGAGCCAGTGGATGTGGTGTATCTGGACTTTCAAAACGCCTTTGACAAGGTCCCACACAAGAGATTAGTGTGCAAAATTGGAGCACATTGTTTTAGAGGCATGGTATTGATATGGATAGAGAACTGGTTGGCAGACAGGAAGCAAGGAGTATAAATTAACGGGTCCTTTTCAGAATGGCAGATACTGACTAGTGGGGTTTCACAAGGCTCCGCGCTGGTACTCCTGTTGTTTACAAAATATATTAACGATTTAGACGAGGGAATGTAACATCTCTAAGTTTGTGGATGACACGAAGTTGGGTGGCAGTGTGAGCTGCGAGGAGGATGCTATGAGGCTGCAGGGTGACTTGAATAGGTTGGGTGAGTGGGCAGAAGCATGGCAGATGCAGTATAATGTGGATAAATGTGAGGTTATCTGCTTCGGTGGAAAGAACAGGAAGGCAGATTATTATCGGAATGGTGACAGATTAGGATAAGGGGAGATGCAACAAGACCTGGGTGTGCTTGTACATCAGTCACTGAAAGTAAGCATGCAGGTACACCAGGCAGTGAAGAAAGCAAATGGCATGTTGGCCTTCATTGCGAGAAGATTTGAGTTTAGGAGCAAGGAGGTCCTACTGCAGTTGTACAGGGGCCCTGGTGAGACCGCACCTGGAGTATTGTGTGCAATTTTGGTCTCCTAATTTGAGGAAGGACATTATTGCTATTGAGGGAGTGCAGCGTAGGTTCACCAGGTTAATTCCCGGGACGGTGGGACTGACATATGATGAAAGAATGGGCTGGTATTGGCTGGAATTTGAAAGCATGAGAGGGGATGTTACTGAAACATAAAATTCTTAGAGGATTGGACAGGGTAGATACAGAAAAAATGTTCCCGATGTTGGGGGAATTCAGAACCAGGGATCACAGTTTAAGAATAAGGGGTAGGCCATTTAGGACTGAGATGAGGAAAAACGTTTTCACCCAGAGAGTTGTGAATCTGCGTAATTTTCTGCAGTGAGGGCCAATTCATTGGATTTCAAGAGAGGGATTTAGCTATGGAAATCAAGGGCTATGGGGAGAATGCAGAAACAGGGTACTGATTTTTGGACGATCAGCCATGATAATATTGAATTGCGTAGCTGGCTCGAAGGACCGAATGGCCTACTCCTGCGCCTATTTTCTGTGTTTCTATGTAACACACTAGGGACAATTTACAGTGGCCAATTAACTGATCATGAGCTCTGGTAGTGGTTCTGCCAGCCCACTGCAGTCAAATGACATGCTTTAATGAATGAATAAGTTTATTGGCCAAGTATTCACATGACAAAATAGTGAACAAGTGCTGTACAGACACGCCTTTCCAATCAATTAGCATTGTACCACCATTGGCAGCAATCTTCACTTGTACGAAGAGAAATACTTGACTCTCATTATAGATGCATTGTAAAGTTTAGGAAAACCTTCCTTAACCATCATGTTTGTCTCTGAAATTGCAATTGTAGATCTGCTGTGATGTTACTAATGCTGTTTCTCGAATAATAATGAACTTTTTTTTAAAGTATTCATAATATAGCCAAGATTTCTCAGTACAGGATCACTATAGCTGGTTCCCATCACTGGAATAATGATCTATTTCAAAAAATGGAAATACCTACAGGCCTTAAGTGACAAAACCTGATGAAGGACAGTTCAGGCCTCCTCTCCATCCTTCCGTATTGCACACGACATGGCTGACAATCAATAAAAATACTCCGGGCAATTCCAATGTTAATTCTTAAGCTATACCAAGCAGAAATTACATTATTTAAAACACAGAAAGCTCTATTTATTTTCACGTGAGAGCCTATATTGACCAAAATAGTTAGTCTTGAAATCGATGTCGAAGACAGTGATAGCTATACCAAACAATGGGACACTGGATAGTGCATTCAGAAAGTATTCAGACCCCTTCACTTTTTCCACATTTTGTTACGTTGCAGCCTTATTCTAAAATGGATTAAATTCCATTTTTTTATCATCAATCTACACACAATACCCCAGAATAAAAAAGTGGAAACAGGTATTTAGAAATGTTTGCAAAGTAATTAAAAGAAATAACTGAAATATCACATTTACATAAGTATTCAGACCCTTTACTCAGTACTTTGTTGAGGTACCTTTGACAGCGATTACAGCCTCAAGTCTTCTTGGGTATGATGCTACAAGCTTGGCACACCAGTATTTGAGTAATTTCTCCCATTCTTCTCTGCAGATCCTCTCAAGCTCTGTCAGGTTGGATGGGGAGTGACGATGCACAGCTATTTTCAGGTCCCTCCAGAGATGTCCGATCGGGTTCAAGTCCGGGCTCTGGCTGGGCCACTCAGGCACATTCACAGACTTGTCACGAAGACACTCCTGCATTGTCTTGGCTGTGTGCTTTGGGTCGTTGTCCTGGTGGAAGGTGAACCTCCACCCCACTCTGAGGTCCAGAACGCTCTGGAGCAGGTTTTCATCAAGGATCTCTCTGTACTTTGCTCCATTCATCTGATTAGTCTCCCAGTTCCTGCCGCCGAAAAACATCCCCACAGCTTGATGCTACCACCACCATGCTTCATCCCAGGTATGGTATTGGCAGGTGATGAGCAGTGTCTGGTTTCCTCCAGACGTGACGCTTGGCATTCAGGCCAAAGAGTTCAATCTTGGTTTCATCAGACGAGAGCACCAGTGAAAATAACCCTTTTGGCAAACTCCAAGCGGGCTGTCATGTGCCTTTTACTGAGGAATAGCTTCCGTCCGGCCACTCTACCATAAAGGCCTGATTGGTGGAGTGCCGCAGATATAGTTGTCCTTCCGGAAGGTTCTCCCATCTCCACAAAGGAACTCTGGAGCTCTGTCAGAGTGACCATCGGGTTCTTTGTCACCTCCCTGACCAAGGCCCTTCTCCCCTGATTGCTCAGTTTGGCTGGGCAGCCAGCTCTATGAAGAGTCCAAAGTTCTTCCATTTAAGAATGATGGAGGCCACTGTGCTCTTCATGACCTGCAATGCTGCAGAAATTGTTTTATACCCTTCCCCAGATCTGTGTCTCGACACAATCCTGTCTCAGAGGTCTACAAACAATTTCCTTCGTCTTCATTGCTTGGTTTTTGCTCTGACATGCACTGTCAACTGTGGGACCTTATAAAGACAGGTGTGTGCCTTTCCAAATCATGTCCAATCAATTTAATTTTCCACTGGTGGACTCCAATCAAGTTGTAGAAACATCTCAAGGATAATCAATGGAAACAGGATGAACCGAAGCTCAATTTTGAGTGTCATGGCAAAGGATCTGAATACTTATGTAAATGTGATATTTCAATTATTTATTTTTAATTACTTTGCAAAAATTTCTAAACACCTGTTTTCGCTTTTTTATTATGGTTTATTGTGTGTAGATTGATGATTAAAAAAATGAATTTAATCCATTTTAAAATAAGGCTGTGATGTAACAAAACGTGGAAAAAGTGAAGGGGTCAAAATACTTTCTGAATGCACTGTACTACTGTATAGCACTGTACTTTCTGAATGCGCTGTACTATTGTACTTCTGAATAGCTGTACTATTGAAATGAAAATCTGATGTCTGGCTTATAATTGCAATCATTTGGGACACGTTGAATTGTAAAACACATGCAAGATAGAGAATCTGACAAAAGCAGATATGAGCTTGTAGCTGTTAAGAAACACTTATCGACAGCATGGCACAGACAGACAAAGACAGATGGAATGGGAAAATAGTATCAATCATTTCAAACTGCACTTCAAAATGAAAAACATTAAAATAAAATCCTTTGCTTTAGTTGCCTGCAATAAGCGAGTTCGGTAATCCGAAAAACGCAAGGAATCATGGGATTTGTCAAAGGTCACTGGCTATAAAGAAAAAGCGAACAAAGTGATGGCTGCATAAACTGTATGTAAATTCTTATCTTTATTCATGATTTATGTGTAAAAATATATTTAATCTGAGGAACGGGAGAGAGAGGGGGCAGATGGCAGTGGGAAACTGGGGAGAGCGCGCACAGACTCGTGCCTCATCCACAGCTCAGGTTGAGCCCTTGTCCCTGGCGCTCCGTGTGCTCCCTGCCAGTGGCAGGCGCACGGCCCCCACCACCACCAAACCTCTCGGTCTGGGTCACAACACCCTCCACCACCAGGGCCTTTGATGCCGGAAGACATGCCCTCTACCGAGGGGGCAAACCGACAGACACTGGACAGGGAGAGAAGCGCGGCCAGCGGTCCCCGGCCAGCCGTGAGACGGCCCCCCCCCCCCCCCCGCTGCGAGCCCGGCCCGACACCTTTGTCCGCCTCCGGATGGCCCAGCGGCGGCGGAAAACCGCGCCCAACCATGGACCCCGACCTCTCAGGGCAGCATGAAGCATAAATCACTCACTGAAACGAAGGTCTGATAACCAAAGATTACACACAGCAGATCCACACCCTCCAATGTTTATCTCCAGTGACCTGTGCATGCGCAGTCGGAATACCGAACTCGCTTATTCTCAGATAGTATTTTCAACAGATTCTCTTTGTGAACTGTTTATCCGTACATCCGAATGGTGCAATTCAATAGTTACACAGTGTTTACAATTACTGGTACCTGGTCTTTCCTTGCTTCTGGTGACTTTGGACATCCCATGCTTTTGCTCGAAATAGCTTCGACCAACATTAATCCTTCAGCCTGAGGGGAATCTACTGCAAGGACCTCTGGTTCCTCATCATCTGTCCGTCCAGTTGGACTGGTTAATTTCTGGCTCTGCCGTCTGTCGGTCCTGAAATCCTGGAGGTCACGTTCTTTATCCACAATGACCCACTCTTTGGAGTCAACCTCCTGCCTGCAGGAGCTTAAATTGAGTGCTACAAAACCATTGCTAACAACACCATCACCATGCTCAGGAGACTCCAAAGAGACTGGTTTTGTACTGTCCGGAATGTATTCTTCATCAAAGTGCCATACCCTGTCAGCGCGAGCTGCAGCAGAGGTCTTGCGATGCTGGGAAGCAGGAACATCCTTAAGTAAGTCTTCCTTGACCTTTGTAGAACTGGACCAAAAAAAAGGAACATTATGAATTACACAGACTTGTAACTCAACTATATCATCTGAAAACTCAGTGGTATTCAGAATAAATAAATTCATTCATTATAGCAATTGATTAACCCTAAATACGACATGCATGCCCCAAGACCATTTTACCTGCATTGACCAAATTGTTCTACCTATCTCTTACTATCCGCATCTGACCATCTGCAGTGCAATGTACTATCACAATGTTAGATGTGTTGTTTTCAAAAATTATGTTCAGCCATCTTTACATATTTTTGTTTAGAACCCAAAGATTAAATAGAAACATATAGATCCAAATTACAAAATCACAAAGTATTGTTGATTGTAAATTGTCATCAACATTTCTGTTTATCTTTCCTCCTCCTTTTGGATTTAGTATTTTGAAGATACAAGCTAATTCACATGTTGAATGATTCAAATGTTGAACAAAGAATAGAACAATACTCCACACCATCTTCTCACCATTTGATTCTCATCAGCCAGCGACATTCAGTTGGACGATGCCATGGAAATTAACAGAAAATAAACAATTTCCATGGGAGCAGATGGTTAAAGTTAGGTTTAAAACAAACATGAGTGACTTTAACGGGATACCCTTCAGCTCGAAGGTCGTTATGCAATGGAAAATATGGAAAGTTTAAGAGCAATTTCTTTATCCAGGGGGGTTTTAAAGCATCTAATGTTTCACCACTGCCTGTAGCTGAAGCAAATTTAAGTTTTCCTGATTGCTCAGTATAGGCTTCTCTCTCCACAGATACTTTGTGTGGTCCATTAACTATTTTCTTTATTTTCTATTTTTATTACTGAAAAAAATGAATGCTTATTCAAGCTAAATATGAATAAACTCTAGATGTAGAGGATAATGGCAACCATTGCACTGAAATTATATTTTAAATTGTTGGCACAAAATGATGGCTGTACTTATTTTATTCCTCATTCTTTCAGCATACAACTCCGGGTCATTATTGTTTTTAGGGTGGTGGTGGTGGTAAGCCATCTTGAATGTTGCAATCCATATGATACAAGCACCACCTTAGTGTTGTTGTGCAAGAATAAATATTACGTACTCATGTCTAAATGTTGCAGAGGTCATTACAGGGGTCATTGAATGCTGGTGCGTAATGACCTTTGACTACTCGAGCAATTGAGAGTGTCAAATATTGTGTATTCTGACATGATGGCAGGAAGGTAATTGATAAAGTACTCAGACAGTTCTGTCTCTGATTGTGCCTGAAGAACTGCTGTTACAATGAGCTGGTACTGAGAATTCCAAGCCATTTTTTGTGCACAAAATAAGACCCTAGCTAGTGGCGATGTCTCCTATTCCCATGTGCTGTAATTTTACAAGGGCACCTTGATACCACACATGGTAAATAGTTAGCTTGATACTAAGGGCACAGCCTCATTTTGTTCCAAATTTCAATTTTTGGCCACATTTGGACCATCATGACCAATACTCCTGGCAGAACCTTGCAGAGCAGTGAGCAGCTAAATGATGAGGATTTGCCCCTTGCTAGTGCTGTCAACATCGCCTCTCTCACACGAATGAACGCGTCCATAAAGAGCACAGCAAATCCCATTAAACAATTGCCCCTCTGCAGTTGTGAGCCGTGTGAGAGAGGCGATGTTGACAGTAAAGAAACATTACTTGCATGTCCCACTCCGGTGCCTGGAATGCATTGATGAATAAAAAGCAAACCATTAACATTTTATTGAATTACCAAATGAGCCACTAAAAAGCACAACATTGAAAATTCTTACCTCCATGAAGTGGTTGAACAAACTACATTTTAGTTCAGGCCAATTCAAAGTCTTTGTTAATGAGTTAGAACGTACTTATCTTTAGTTGGAAGCAGCACATGTTTTATTTGCCTCTGGCTTTAATTCCTGCACACCGAACTGCCAAAGTCACGGTAAAGCAGAAGTCAGATATTAGCATGGTGAGCCTCCCTTTTTCCTGACGGACTCACCACCAAGGGTCTAGTTAATGTTCAGTCTGCCTCACACACATAGAACTCAAACCCTCAGGCTAACTGAGCCCACAAAGCTGCAAAAAGTGCAAATGACTGCAGTATTGGGCCCCGTGTCTTTTAAAAGTAATGGCATCTTCTGTGTTAACTCAACAAAAGTTAGGATTCAACACTTTATTGCTTAATTGTGTTACATCTGCACTGCAGTAGGAATAACACTTCCAAAAAAATAAACCTTACCCAACAACATCCAGCTGACAACTTTCAGGCTCGTAATGGAATTACTTAAGATTTCCTTTGAAACTAGGCGTATAAAATCATGAAGACATAAATAAAGTGGATGGCCACAGTTATTATTCCCAGGATAGTGGAGTCTAAAACTAGAAATCAATGGGATATAGTGAGAAGGGAAAGATTTAAAAGGGGCCTGAGGGGCAACTTTTTCCACACCGAGGATGGTGGGTATATAGAATGAGCTGCAAGAGGACGAGGTAGAGGGCGGTATAATTACAATGTTTTAAAGACATTTAGACAGATTCATGGATGAGAAAGGTTTGAAGAGATATTGACCAAAGGTTGGCAAAGCGACCCGTTCAAAGCAGCACAGAAAAGTGGGGCAAAAGGGGCCGTTTCTGTGTAGCATACTCTAGCATTCCCGCATGGCCAGCAATCCCAAATGGAACATAGCCTGAGAAGGCAAGACTCTGAAACAAAACAAAACTTTCATGTGAAAATTAAATACATGAGAATACATTTTCCCTTTCTACCACACCAATTATGTTCACCTGGCCCTGTGCTGCTTATATTAAACAGAGAATAATGGTGCAAGGATTAAGTTTGATTTAATTTATCCCAATGTCCTGAGGAATAGGCTTTTCCATTAAGAAGTGTTCAGCATGTGCTCTTTTGAGCCCACTGCTTTAAACCACGGAATATATTCACAATAGAAAGTTAATCGAGAAGAGAATACAATTGCGCTTACCAAGCTTCTAAGAATTTATCAGTGCTGGGCTTTGGCTCCAACGTGAGACGTTTTTCAAACTCAAAGCTGTGAATTGATCTCAACTTTCTTAGCAATGGCATATCCCGATCTGGTTGCAAAGTCTCAGAGCGTACTTTCACAGGAGATCCCAAACTTGGTCCATTTTGAGGCACATTTCCAGCACCACGACTGCTCTCTTCCTCTGTGACTCCCTGCATTTACAAAAGAAAAATGTTTTACTACATCTGTCACTTCATCTTCAAAGGCTAGTTAACAAAAAACAGTAGAAAGATTTTTCAGGCATCAACATCCACAGGTATAAAATGCAAGCACATAATATTAAATGTAAAGTTGAAATTATGACTTGTTTTTGCAAGTATGATTTTGTTCCCTCATGAATAACCGGATATTCATGAAATGCTTCACCAAGATTTTCTGACCAGAAAGATGATAACCAAAGTACTTTCAATAGAAAATGCTGGACCTATTCAACAGGTTATTTTACTGCTGTGGGAAAAGAAGCAATGTTTCACGTCAAAGACTCTTCGTCAGAATTAGGAAGGCAACAAAAGAGGCTTGTAAAGCTGCAGGGCGGGTGGGATGGGGATGTCTTTGATAGGGCGACATAAAGGTGACCATGGGACATAACCTGTAACAAAGTTAGACACAAAATGCTGGAGTAACTCACAGGCAGCATCTCTGAATAGAAGGAATGGGCGCAGTTTTCAGGTCGAGACCCTTCTTCAGAGTGAGAGTCAGGGGAGAGGGAGACAGAGATATGGAAGGGTAAGGTGTGAAACCGAGATCAAAGGGGACGAAGCTCAAGGAAAATGTAGAATACATCAGCATCGGGGAAGTGAGAAAGAAGCATACAATGATAAAATTTAATCAGGAGGACAGTCAGACTGGTCTGAAAACTAGGATGGGGGAGGGATGGAGAGAGAGAGAGAGAAAGGGTTACGTGAAGTTAGAGAAGTCAATATTTATACTGCTAGGTTGTAAGCTGCCCAAGCAAACTATGAGGTGCTGTTCCTCCTATTTGCATTGGGTCTCACCCTGACAGTGAAGAAAGATCAGTATGGGAATGGGAGGGGGAGTTAAAGTGTTTAGCAAGCGGGAGATCATGTAGGTTTAGGCATACTGAGTGGAGGTGTTCAGCGAAACGATCGCCAAGCCTGCGCTTGGACTCACCGATATTCCACACCTGGAACAGAGGATATGGTAGAGGATGTAGGAGGTGCAAGTGAACCTCTGCCTCTGCTGAAAGGACTGTCGGAGTCCTTGGACGGAGTCAAGGGAGGAGGTATAGGTTATTTTGTCAATGAGTGATTTGGTCAATCAGTAATTGAGGACATACACAAAAGAAGATCGAGGTGCAATATGCAGAGCAGAAAGAGATATCCGGCAGGTCAGGCCCTCCATCTCAAAATAAAAAAAGGAAAAAGGGTGAGGGGAGGGGGGGGGGGAGAACTATGAGCCAATACCACAGATGGACGACTGATACAGATCGAGAAATCATGTTAAATGAATTTGTAGAATGGAATACTGAGGCCAGAAGGCTACAGTAGGCCCAGATGGAAGCTGATCCTCAAATTTGTATTTGCTCTCAACTCCCGTCTGGGCAAGTTTCAGACCTCTGGATCTGGCAGTACATTCTACATCTTTTCTACCTTCAGAAGACGAGGAAAGACAGTGGGAGAGCAGCCATATTGCTGGGGGAAAAAATGTTTTTAAATAAGCAGAATAAAATGGAAGATAATTTTTTTCTGCTAGTTTACTGTGTAGTGTTTTGAGAATAAAATGAAAGCAAGGTGCAGCAGAGTGGCCTGTAAGGAGTGGCCATGTTGAGAAAAAGTGCTTTGGCTCAAGAGACTTTGACAAGAAGGGCTGAGGGAAGGGGTGCTGACCTGTCAAAAGCCCAGGGCAGCAGCAAACAGTAAATAGGAGCTGTTGGAAACACATCAATGAGGCATGCAGGATCACATGATCTGCTACAGCTGCATGATGTTGGAATTGGTGAACGCCTTGGTGGCTCCTGGTGACCATATCTGTAGCAAGTGTTGGTTGATCAAGGAACTCACACTCAAAGTTGACGACCTGGCGACTGCTTGAAATATTGCAGCAGGGAGGATTACCTGGACGCTGTGTTTCTGGAAGCAGTCACACCTATTAGATTAACTGCTTCTAATTAGGCAGGAGCAGGAGGGCGAGACTGCAAGTGAGACAGGTCGGGGGATCCAAGATGCAGTGTTAAAGGAGCTTCGTCCTTTGAGTTTGTCTCGTAGGTCTGAGATTCTTGCTCCCCGTGCAGATAAGTGTGGGGGCTGTAGGAAGAATGAGCAAACTAACCATAAGATAAGAGACACGTGGAGATAAGAGACACATAGTTGTCATTCTGGATTATATAGTCAGGGGAATAGACGCAATTCTTTGCCATAAGGATCGAGAGTCCCGAAGGCTGTGTTGCCTGCCTGGTGCCTGGGTTCAGGACATCTCGTCTGACCAGGAGATAATTTAGAGGGGAAAGATCCAGTTGTCATGGTCCATATGGGAACCAATGATGTAGGTAGACTAGGTAAGAGGATCTGCTGAGGGAATTTGAGCAGCCAGGGACTAAATTAAAAAGCAGAACCAAAAAGGTAATAATCTCTGGATTGCTACCTGAGCCATGAGAAAATTGTAATAGGATCGAAAAGATTAAAGAGTTGAAGGCGTGGCTCAAAGATTGATGTGGGAGAAGTGGGTTTGAATTTATGGGACATTGGCATCAGTATTGGGAAAGGAGGGAGCTGATCCGATGAGACAGATTCCACCTGAGCCCACCTGGGACCAAGGTCCTGGCGAACTGCACAGCTAAGACCGTAGATAGGGCTTTAAATTACATGGTGAGGGGGGGGGTTGGAATTGGAAATGTGTGGATGAAATTAAAGGCAAGGAGCTAAGCTAGTCTAGAAAAGAGGATATCAAAAATTTCTACAGATACGTAAAGCGTAAAGTAGGAAGCAAGAATGGACATTGTACCTCTGAAAAATAATGCCGGATATGTAGTAATGGGGAATAAAGAACTGGCAGATGAAATGAATAGGATTTTTGCATCAGTTTCAACAGCAGAAGACACCAGCAACATGCGTGAAATTCAAGAGAGTCATGGGGCAGAAGTTAGTGGAGATGCTATTACTAAGGAGAAGATGTTTGAGAAGCTGAAAGGTCGACATAGATAAGTCACCTAGACCAGATGGACTACACCCCAGGGTTCTGAAAGAGGTAGCTTTAGAGATTGTGGAGGCATTAGTAGTGATCTTTCAAAAATCACTAGTCAGGAGTGGTCCCAGAGGACGGGAAAATTGCAAATGTTACACCACTGTTCAAGAAGGGAGCAAGGCAACAGATGGGAAACTATTGGCTGGTTATTCCGACGAACTCCGACATAGAAACTTACAAAATTCTTAAGGGGTTGGACAGGCTAGATGCAGGAAGATTGTTCCCGATGTTGGGGAAGTCCAGGACAAGGGGTCACAGTTTAAGGATAAAGGGGAAATCCTTTAGGACCGAGATGAGAAAAACATTTTTCACACAGAGAGTGGTGAATCTCTGGAACTCTCTGCTACAGAAGGTAGTTGAGGCCAGTTCATTGGCTATATTTAAGAGGGAGTTAGATGTGGCCCTTGTGGCTAAAGGGATCAGGGGGTATGGAGAGAAGGCAGGTACAGGATACTGAGTTGTTTGATCAGCCATGATGATATTGAATGGCGGTGCAGCCTCGAAGGGCCGAATGGCCTACTCCTGCACCTATTTTCTATGTTTCTATGAATGGCTCATTATTATTAAGGATGAGTCCATTATTAAGGATGAGGCTTCGGAGTACTTAGAAGTCAGTCAGCATGGTTTTGTTTAGGGAAGATCTTTGCTGAAAAATGTTGTGGAATTCTTTGAGGAAGTAAATAGCAGGATTGACAAAGGAGAGTCATTGGATGTTGTTTACAGTGATTTTCAGAAGTCCTTTGATTAAGTGCCGCATGTGAGTGCTAAAAAAGATGAGAACTCATGGTATGAGAGAGAAGATACTAGAATGGATAGAATGTAGGCTGAATGGCAAAAGGCAAAGAGAATGAACAAAGAGAACATTTTATTGGTGGCTGCCGGTGACTAATGATGTTCCGCTGAGGTTGATGTTGGGTCCACTACTCTCATTGTTTATTAAAGATTTGGATGATGGAATTGATGGCTTTGTGGCCAAGTTTGCAGATGATACAAAGGTAGGTGGAGAATCAGGTCATATAGAGAAGCATGGAGCTTGCAGAAGGACTTGGACAGGTTGGGAGGGTGGGCAAAGAACTGGCAGATGAAATACAGCATAGCAAAGCGTGCGGACATGCACTTTGGTAATAGGAATAAAAAGCATAGACTTTTTCTAAATGGGGAGGAGGTTTATAAATCGGAGGTGCAAAGGACTTGGGAGTGCTGGTACAGGCTTCCCATAAGGTTAATGTGTAAGCTAAATCAGTAGGAAGGAATACAAATGCAAAGTTAGCATTCCTTTCGAGAGGAGTAGAATATAAAAACAGGGATGATGTAATGCTGGACAGACTGCATATGGATTATTGAGAGCAGTTTTGGGCCCCATATCCAAGGAGATCCACTGGCATTGTAGAGGATTTAGAGGTGGTTTAAGAGAATGATCCTGGGGATGATTGGGTTTATGTATGATGAGCGTTTGACAATTCTGAGCCTGTACTCGCTGGAGATTAGAAGGATGAGAGGGACCTTATTGAAACTTACCGAAAAGTGAAAGGCCTGGATAGAGTGGATGTGGAGAGGATGTTTCCATTAGTGGGAGAGTCTAGGACCAGAGGGCACAGCCTCAGATTAAAAGGACATAACTTTTGAAAGGCGATGAGGAGGAATTTCTTTAGCAAGAGGGCAGTGAATCTGTGGAATTCATTACCACAGAATGCTGTGGAGGCCAAGTTATTGGGTATTTTTAAAGCGAAGAGTGACAGGTACTTGATTAGTAAGGGTGCCAAGGTAATGGGGAGAAGGCAGAAGAATGGGGCTGAGAGGGAAAAATAGATCAGCCATGAATGAATGACGGAGGAGACTCGATTGGCCAAATGACCTAATTCTGCTCCTATGACTTCTGAACTTAACTTCAGATAATTTGATTTCTCAGTCTGTATCAACCACCCATCTGCGATATTGGCTCACATTCTTCTGTTCCTTTTTCTCCTTCTTTGGGAGTGGAGAACATGACCAGCCTGACCTTCAGCGCACATCTGTCTACACCGTAATTTGCAAGTTCGACATTCGTTTGTCCATGTTCTTGATCTACCTGTTCCCATTCACTCACTGACCAGTTAACTTTGTTTACAGTTTATCCCCATGCTCAGAGACATCCCTCTCCTAACCCACCCTCCATCTTAAACTTCTTTTGTCTCCTTTCCACTTCTGAAGAAGGTTCTTTGACCTGAAGATCTAATTCTGTTTCTCTGCCTAGTATTTCCAGAATTGTGTTTTTATTGTAAATTTCCAACATCTATAATAAACAAATTTAAACAAATCCCAGCTCAGATGGTAAAGGGATTTTACAGTAATTTTTTGTGATTTTCACTCAATAGAAACTGGTGGATTTATCTTTTGCCTCCAAATACTACTTCAAAACCAAGTTTTTTTGTGGATTTTTTCATGTTGTTTTTACATACAATGCTGATTTAGTCAAAATATTGACAATTTCTTTATAATACTCATTTAAAACTGAGGTAGTTTCACAACTTGTATTGATGGCACATTTAAAACATTGGGCAGTAATAATCATTTTAACATTTTCAAGTTTTTTGAAACACAGATGAGGGAATATGTAGTAGAAAGGCATCAGATGAAATTAAAATTTACTCATCTCAATATCTAATATTACTCAAAGAAAACGGAACGCTACAACTATCATAGTACTAATCTGTACATTTTACTCCATGTACAATGACAACAACAATTATACTAAATGCAATACCATGAGTTATGTTCATAAAACTTTCCTTGTTAAAATTAAGCTGATTAATGCATGTCAAGTAAAGGAAACAGCTGTTGGCTGTATAACTGCAAATAATCACTTAATGTTCATGACATTTATGGAAAATGCTGGTTAACACGAAAAGCAAATGCCTGTTTTATATTTAAGAGGAGAGTTATTTTCATTGTCATACGCTAATAACTGGAGCAAGAAAAATCTGAGATCATCCATTGCAATCAATTGCTCGACTTTATTCTTGTTCTAAGCACAGCTTTCTCTTGCAATTATTCACAAGGGAGTCAAAGGACAAGTTATTTAATGACAACAGAATGTCACACAATGTATATCAGCACTGCTGGTTTATGATTGCACTGCATCCTCAGTGCTCTTGGAAAATGATGCAACACGTGAAGGACTCGAGGATTGAGCAGTCCATCCGAGAACCAGCTCTCCTCAGTCAGTTCATTTATGGCACCAATGTGAAATTCCATTTTTATCATGCAGTTGATTTATGTAGTGAATACACTAGGGGCCAAACTTGTTATTCAGGTCAGGTTTCTATGAAACTTGCTAATTTATTATGCTGACCCTACTATAAGGAATTCCATTGTTTCCCACTTTCTTTTGAAGGATGTAAAACCATGTTGAGCAAAAAATAAGACTACGAGGATCAGGCAGAGAAATGCTGCGTGAGACCTAATAGGGCACATAAATGGTGACTATAGATTGAGAGTGAAAGAAAGGCAGGAATACAAGAGCGAGAGTTTGGATCATGAAATTGGAAAGCAGTTCAAAAATAATACTGGACTCGCTAAGATATGGTCAGGAAAATTAACAGTGAACAGCTCATTAGTAACAGACATCATTGTGATGGCCGACTATCCTTGTACTGCACAAAAAAAATGCCATGCTTGCTATATTTTGTATCAGCCAAGCCTCCCATTGCTTACATTATGCTAACATTATGAATGTTTCACCAAATCGCAATTAAACCAAATTCCAAAATTTAAATTTATATCATTAAAAACTAAATTACAAAACATTAATTTATAAAATTACAGCTAATCACAGTAAATTAGCTAGTATCCGTATTACAACTGCAAGCAAACAACCAAACTGCACAAATCAATTTCCCTCAAACAATATAATTTTGCCTTAATTACATTAGTTAGACAACCAGCATTGGTCTGGCCAATGGGAAGAACCTCTGCTCTTGCTCAAAGAGCCACACAATATTTTTATATTCAGCTCACAGGGTAAGCCTTCTCCGTTTACATTCCCTCAGAATGAGGACTGTACACAATGAAGCCTTGTACTGCAGCAGATTATCAATTTAGATTAGATCTGTCTCTGATTAAATTTTAATCTACAAACATTAGACAAAATATTACTATGAAGTTGAGGTCGACATTCACAATAAGATTAATTTCAACTATTCAATCACCATAAATCAGTTACTATTACGAAAATCATGCAAGATTCTCGTCGTAAAACTCTGTTGACATCTACAGTTTAATTTCTTAAACTCATGAAGTATTTTAAACAAATTCCAGCTCAGATGGTAAAGGAAGATTTATGCTCAGAGCCTATTAGGCAATTACATTATAATAGGTCACATACCAAAAGGACAAAGATGTGTATATTACAGAAGAACATACGACATACGAGCAGCCATTCAGCCCCTTATTCAGACTGTTCTATAAGATTCTGGCTGATCTTCTAACTTGACTATTTACCTTTTTGCCATGTCTCTTAATTCCTCAAATATTCAGAAATCTATCCATCACAGTTATAGAGTCAGAGTCATACACTGTGGAAACAGGCCCTTTTGGCCATACTTGCCCATGCCAACCAACATGCTCCATCTACACCAGTCCCACCTGCTAGCGTTTGGTCCATATCCTTCTAAACCTATCCTCTCCAAGTACCTGCCCAAATGTTTTTTAAACATTGAGATAGTACCTGCCTCAATTACCTCCTCCAGCAGCTCGTTCCATACACACACCACCCTTTGTGTAAAAAAGTTGCACCTTGGGTTCCTATTAAATCTTTCCCCCTCACTTTAAACCCAAGTCCTCTGGTTCTTGATTTCCCCATACACTGGGTAAAAGACTGCATTTACCCTATCCATCTATTCTTCTCATGATCTTATACATCTCTATTTGACCCTTCGCAGCCCTTTGTGGTATAGAATTTCAAAGATCCACTACCCTTTCATTCTTGTAAACTCCAGAGAAATGAAGCCTAGTCTGCTCAATCTCTCCTTGCAATTCAGACCTCCTATTACAGAAATTAGTCTGGTGATACAAGAAGTACATATATTTTTTAATGTATGGAGACAAAAAAAAATTGCATAAAATACTCCAGATCAGTTCTTACATGTACCATAGAAGCATAAAGGGCCTTTCCCACTTACGTGTCCTTGGCATGCAAATTACGCGATCTCGTGGTCGCGTTGAGGCGCACGGGCATCGTATGGCCGCACGGGGCCGGTCCCACTGAGAAGCGCGGAGGGGTATGTAGTTGTGCGCGACATCGCACGGGGCTCCGAAATCTTTGAAGCGAACGAAAACTTCGCGCGCCAACGGCCTGTCGCGGAACTGACGGCCAAAGTGGGACAGGCCCAAGACCCTGGCGCGACGCAACGTCTCACCTTCAACAGCAGCAGAAGCTGGCAAATGATCGCCGAGCTCGGCCTGGGGCTCACGGCCGTTGCGGTCCGGATCCGCCCCCACTTCTACTCCCAGAGCGGGGCCAAGAAAATTGAAGATGAACGCAAAATGCTGGAGTAACTCAGTGGGACCGGCAGCATCTCTGGAGAGAAGCAATGGGTGATGTTTCGGGTCAAGACCCTTCTTTTCAGATTGAAGAAGTCACGACACGAAACGAGACCCATTGCTTCTCTCCAGACATGCTGCCGGTCCCGCTGAGTTACTCCAGCTTTGTGTCCATCTTCAAATGATGTCACACGCTCCAGATGGCTGTGCGTACACATGAAATCGTGCACGACCGTCGCTGCTCAACGCGACCACGAGGTCGCGTAATTAGCATGCCAAGGACACATAAGTGGGACAGGCCCTTAAGACTCTGCAGTCTGGAGCATAAAAGGCAGAGCTGCTGGAGGATCTATTTTCACACAAATTAAGCAACATTCCTGGTCTTTAGTAGAATACTGTCCTGGATACAATTTTATCAAGGTAAAAAGATAAATAGTTTGCACTGAAGAATTGACTTTAGTTTTCTCCAACGCACAAATCGTAGATACACTGACATGTCACTAAAAGGTTAAATAAGCAGGAGTCACGTAGCTGCACCTAAAAGAAAGCGGGAAGCAACCATTGTATATTAATTACTCAAAAGGTATTCAAAACCATGAGCCATTTCCTTGGAAACTAATGGAAAATAATCCTATATTCCAAGACAACCAGAGTTCAATTCTAATTCAATCACTTCCAGGAAATAAATGTCTAATTATTATGCAACAAGCACACTTTTGAGTTTACAGGCAACAACTTAATTATGGCTATCTCGCTCAATAGCTCTAGTCCATCTGAGTTGGCATCGGTAAGTAGCTTCAGAGACTTTTCAGATCTTTAGTGCTTTATTTAATAAGCACTGCCGAACAAAGATACAAATGACATTATAAATTATAAATCAAATGACCTATCCTGCCAGCACACAGTAGTTACAAAGAAGTTGCGTCAGCAATCGACTTTCTAATGATCTGCACCATCCGGGCCATGCACTCTTCTTACTGCTACCGTCGTGCAGGTGATACAGAAGTCTGAAGGTCCCATACAACCAAGTTCAGAAACAGCTCCTTTCCAAACCTATCATATCTTTGAACCAATCCTCAATGCTAATCCTGGCTCTGCAATGGAACATTACAGACCAGCTATTGGACTACTATGGTTTTTAATTGTGTTTTGCCTTTTGATTTACTGTCATATATTTTACTGTCTTGCAGAATTTAAGGAGAGCTTCCACTTGCACAATGAATGTGACACAATGCATACATGTATATGCATAAACTTGCCTGTGTCTATTTAGACAGATATATGGATAGGAAGGGCTTAGACAAATATGGGCCAAATGCAGATAGACTACAATGCCAACTTGATCGGCATGAACAGGTTGGACTGAAGGGCCTGTTTCTCTGTTGAATAGCTCTATGACTCCTCCAAGTGCCTATAATGCTGCATGCATGCAAGATTTCCATTGTACCTCTACTGCATTGTGCACATAACAATAAACTTGAATTGATTTGCATGCTTTTAAGATAAAAGCAGGAAAATGTAAAACACCTCAGACAATAGCAACTTCATGGCAATTTTTGGTCCTTGTTTCCATTTCACCTCACTTATTCCACTTGATACGATTACGATGTCCAATCGTTTCCTCTCACTTTTACCATGTCCATAATCATCAGAGTTAGGCCACCAAACCAAAATACATTCTCTGAAATTTCATGGCCTCAAAAGGGATTGTATGGCCGTCAAGAGTATCAGATGTACAAACCATTCTTTAATTTATTGATGTTCCATAATGACTAGATATATGGAAAACAATGTTTTTAGCTAATAAGCTGTACAAATAGAGGGGATTGAAAGAGTTGCTAAAATACATCCTGAACACTCAAATATATGAGACTAGAAAGCCAAACATCTGTGGCAGGTGATTTTTTGGATAGGATTTTGAGGGATAAGATATACATGTATTGAAAAAAGATATGAATGCATTGAAAAAAAGCAGAGGTTGATTCAGGATTGTCAGCAAGGTATTGAGCATGGGAGATTGTGTCCCAAACACATGGTTGATGTGTGGCAAAGCCCTAGAAAAACCCTAATTGGACTTCAACAAGGTATTTGATTAGTTTCTGCATTGTAAGCTGCTCTAGAAGGTTAGATTGCATGGGATCCAGGAAGAGCTGGCTAAATGGATACAGAATTGGCTTCATGGTAGGAAACAGAGGAAGATGGTGGAAGATTGCTTTTTGGACTGGAGGCCTGCGACAAATGGTGAGCCTCAGAGATCGGAACTTGGCTCATTACTGTCGGTCATGCACATCAAGGATTTGGATGAGAATGCATGATTAGTTAGCTTGCAGAAGACAGTAAAATTGGTAGTATTGTAGACAGTGTAGATAGTTATCAATGGGGTCTTGATCAGCTGGGCAAGTAGGATGAGGAATGATACATGGAGTTTGATTGAGGCAAGTGTGAAGTGTTGCACTTTGGGAACTTAAACCAGGGCAGGACCTTCACAGTGAATGGTAGGGCTCTGGGCTATGTTGTGGAGCAGAGGGATATAGTACAGTATATAGCTCCCTGAAAATGACGTTGCAGGTCGATAGTGTGGTGAAGACTGCTTTTCGCATGCTGACTTTCATTTGTCGGGGAATTGAGGAAAGAAGTTGGGGCATTATGATACAGTTGTACAAAACATTGGTGAGACTGCATTTGGAGTATTGTGTTCAGTTTTGGTCACCCTGCTATTGAAAAGATGCCATTAGGCTGTAAAGAGTACAGACAAGATTTATGGCATGAGTTGTCATGGGAAGTAGCTGAGGCAGGTAGATTAACAAGGTTTAAAATACTTTTGGACCAGTACATGATTAGGAAAGATTTAAAGAGATCAGGGCTAATGGGACTAGCTTAGACGGGGCATTTTGGTTGGCGTGCATGAGTTGGGCCAAAGGGCCTTTTTTGTGCATAACTCTATGACACTGTAGTGAGAGCAAAAAAAGACTTGGGATACATTTTATATTATTTTTATAGATTTAACAAGTCTGATAAGCAGAAATGGAAGCCAATTGCATTAATATGAGATTTATAATGAAATCACAAGCAATTTATCTCACTTTACCTTGAGTTTGCTACTACATTTTACAATAATGTTGATTGTAATGGATTTTCAGAATAGAATGAGTGCAAATATAAAAATTATCATTTCGTTTATGAAATGGTTAATAAAGACTAAAAAACTCAACTTTCTTCCATCAACTCTGAAAGAAAATTAACTTATTTCTTGTTTGGAAGAATTTTCTTCAAACATAATAATTTCCTGCCTCTTATTCACATTTACAATCCTAAAAATTGGATGGTTTTTTTTTGCTGATTTGTTTTATTTTCCTTCTCAGTGTCAGGATACTAATATTCTTAAACATATTTTTCCGGGTATGTTCTATGGATAGGAAACCATTCAACTCATTAAGTCTATGCTGGATATTTGGTCATTCCTGTCAGCCACATATTCCCACTTATTTTCCTACAAGACATTCTCTTTCACATGCCAAATATATTGATTTCCTTTGACAAATTAACGGCAGCGTGCATATTTTTGGTAACACAACTGACAAGTTCTAGATGAATTAGGTAGTCCAAAATAATGAATGCCCGTAATTTCTTATACACTGGAGACACAAAAAACTGCAGATGTTGGAATTTTGAACAAAAAATAAAACTGATGGAATTCAATGGGTCTGTGGAGGGAATAGACAGATGTTACAGGTCCAGACCGGGAAGAGGTATAGAAGTGTGAAAACATATACCTCCAGATGCAGGGACAGTTTCTTCCCAGCTGTTATCAGGCAACTGAAACACACAATCACCAACTAGAGAGTGGACCTGACCTATCATCTACCTCATTGGAGACGATCAGACTATTTTTAATTGGACTTTATCCTGCACTAACCAGTATTTCCTTTATCCTGTATCTGGATACTGTGGATGGCTTGATTGTAATCATGTATAATCTTTCCTCTTACTGGATAGCTCGCAGCAAAAATCTCTTCACTGCATCACTATGCACGTGACAATAACTAAACTAAACTTGAAATTAAAGAATCCACAATTCATACCGTTGAGTTGTAAGATTATTTGTGGAAAACAATGTGCTGTTTCTTCAGTTTATTTTTCAATGTTTGGCAGAATATAAACATAATTTTATCAAGTTCACTTTGAAACAACCAGTTTGCATCAAACCACAAAATCTATGACAATAAAACATCGCTGGATATGGAGTTGACTCATGACGAAAATGACAGATTCCCAACAACTCAACGAGGTAATTTCCAAGCAGTACAATTTGCAGTATTTTCAGATAGATGGTGAGCAGAAATCCAATTTAAACACGTTATGTTTGCTTAATATTTTAAAGTTGAATGCCCTTATTTGCTACATTAAATCTAATTTACCTTACAGCCAGAGATCTTCATTTTGTTCCTGTTAATGTCCATTTCTTCCCAAACATCCTTCTCTCCAACATGAGGAACTTGTGGGTTTTGAGATCCTTGCATTTCTGCCATCCTTTCAGGACAAATAATGCCTGGAAGAGCATTCTCACCATCGCTGAGTTGCTCATCTTGTAATACCTCATCAGTGTTTTCTTTCATCTGATCGCCTGGCACCAGTGAAGCATTAGCAATTCTGTCAAAATACAAGCATTAAGACATTTCATGCAGTCTACTTTTCAGGGGAAGGAGATAAAAATAGAAACTCATGTAATTTATAAAAAAAGATTTATTTTGATAGCAGTCTTGTTTGATAGAAGGAAATAGGTAACCTGGGAACCAATGCCTATAATACACAAAATGCTGGAGTAACTCAGCAGGACAGGCAGCATCTCTGGAGAGAAGGAATGGGTGATGTTTCGGGTCGAGACCCTTCTTCAGATTGAGAGTCAGGGGACGGGGTGGGGGACATACCGAGATAAGGAAGTGTAAGGTGTGAGACCGAGACATCAAAGGGGGGTGGAGATCAAGCAAAATGTAGCTAATTATTGTTAGCTAAGATAAGGTAACAACAAAGCAAACAGAAATAAAATGTAATCAGGGACAGTCAGACTGGTCAGAGAACTGGGAAGGGGGAGGGATGGAGAGAGAGAGAGAAAGCAAGGGTTACTTGAAGTTAGATCCGTCAATATTCATACTGTTGGGGTGTAAGCTGCTCACGTGAAAGATGAGGTGTTGTACCTCCAATTTGCGCTGGGCCTCACTCTGACAATGGAGGAGGCCCAGGACAGAAAGGTCAGTCTGGAAATGGGAGGTGGAGTTAAAGTGTTTTTTTGTGGGGAGTTAAAACTAATGCCTATAATTGGGTGCTAGAGGGAGATCCTCTGATTAAAAAGGAGGGCAAAGAGGGGCAGCAGGAAAATGGGACTAATTTACCAAGGGCAGCTTTCAAAGCAGGACGAGTTAAAAAGCTTTTATGCCAAAACATTTTTGACCCACTGACCCATTGGTTTTATTTGCATTAAAATGTATGATTCTGCTATTACACAGGGAGATGCGACAACACATATCATAAAGTTGTTTATGTTCAGCAAAATCTGATCTCCATATTTACACCCTGCCTGATACTCTATTCTTTCAATCATGAATATCAGACAGTTACATCAAAATCATTGGATCATATTCTTATCATTTGACAACTATAATTTCTGCCGAGTCATATTTGAATAGATGATGCGGGAGTAATGGACAGC
Organism: Amblyraja radiata; assembly: GCF_010909765.2. Taxonomy (NCBI): domain Eukaryota; kingdom Metazoa; phylum Chordata; class Chondrichthyes; order Rajiformes; family Rajidae; genus Amblyraja; species Amblyraja radiata. The sequence continues at coordinate 14,455,643 of NC_045964.1, forward strand.
TGTCTAATAATTGGTTAATTGCAAAGACCTGAGAAGATCACTATGATTGCAGAGCTGGGGGAACCCTCTTATTTGCATCAACTTTCTGCAAAATGGTCTACTCATGGCAGTACTAACACCATGAGCAGCACACAGTAGCAAATACTGAGAAACTATTGGATTGTCTATATGGTTAATTGGGTTTTAAGGTACTTAGGCTTACTCCAGCATCAAACAACTGACATATTATGTATGCGCTGGTCATATTGATTCAATTAGCAATTGCCTCATATCAGAGGTTTATACAGAAACATTTTATTTGATGTTCAAAGAATGTATTTTTCAGGAGAAAAGTATTTATTTTGACAGCAGTCTTGTTTTGATAGAAGGAAATAGGTAACTTGGGAACCAATGCATATAATTGAGTGCTAGAAGGAGATTCTCGGGTAATTGCACATCACATGTAAAAAGTAGCGTGATAGAAGATTGAGGACATAGCTAGATAATTACAATATGACCTGCTTCTCCTTTTGTAGCAAAGCAACTAGAAATAAACAAACTTGATTTGGAACATATATGATGGGGGCAATTTCTTAACTCAACAAATGAACACAATATAATCTAAGGGATAAAATTTTGAAATAAACAAAAATACTTATAAAACCATTTTCCATTGGATCGTTTTAAATGACTCCACCAATGAAAAGTCTCCGGATTACCCTTCTTTTTAGGGGATAATAAATGGGGAAAGACGGATAACAATGTATAACAGGATTATAAAAGGGCTGAGGATATATTGTGGACTGCTTTGTGGTTGCCAGACAAACCCAAAATCACTTATTTCCAACAAATTCAATGTGGAACAAGTTAATTTAATAAGAAATGGAGCAGGACAGTGTGGAAAAAATAAATTAAAAAGCAATGTCAGTAAATGCTGTTTTCAGTTACATAAAATAAAATTACTCTGGGTTTTCTTTCATTGCTGAAGGATACGGTTTATTATTAATTAAACTGTGAGTATTCACACTTGAATTAGAAGATTGCGGGTTAATATTCCACTATACGCTCAAATAATAGTCTGGGCCAACTGGATCACGTGCAGACTGCGAGAGTGCAGCACTATTGTAAATAACATCTTTAGGATGGAACACAAAATTTGCCCTCATATGAAAAGGATCTCATGGCATGCACTTAAAGATTTGGGAAGTTTTGCCAGCTGTTCCAATTAATAATTTATCCTTCAGACAACATCACCAACACATATTATCTGATTAATGTCAAACTATTCGTGGAATAGTACATTCCCAATTTGGTGGTGTATTTTTCAAACACTAAAACTGTAAATATTCAGCAGGTCAGGTGATAGAGTTAATGTTACCAGGGTTGATAGCCAGAAATGATATTTCTCTTTCTTCACAGATGCAGCCTGGCTTGAGTGGTTTTAGCATTTTCTGTTTTATTTCAGACTTCCAGTGTTTGGTGAACAATATTTTTGGATTATTGACGGTAATGCTCCTTCGGATAGCCAAAAGCCACGAGAGACACAACAGAAATCCATTTTGTTTTGAATCCCTTAACTATATTTCCACACAGTGTGCTCCTGAAAATGCGTGCAAAGGAAATTTCTTTCCAAAATAGATTTATTTGTCAAGATTTAAAGTTCGTGTCCTCCAAGTTATTTTATCTAAGTTAGACACCTGCCTGATCCACTGAGTTACTCCAGCTTTTTGTGTCTATCTTCGGTTTAAACCAGCATATTTCTGGTTTTCACAATATTTCCTTCATACATATTTTATGTAAGTGCACTTTTCTCCATCATCTCAAAATAGATATTGGCTTGGACACTACATGTGGTGTATGGAAAGTTCTCTCAATCTAAATTTCATGCCGACTTCAATGGAATGAATTATGGAAGCAGAGTAAATGCATGGCATGTTTACCACTCATGACTGGTGATGAATTTCTAAGTAGTTATGAGTTTGCATGGCTTTCTCCAAGATGAACTGATTTCTTTGCTGACTGATTTTAAGGCTATAACAATTACTGAATTGCAGCTGAACTTTAAGATGTTCTATTATCAAAGTACAGATTAAAATAAATGCCAAACAGGTTTTTCAGATAACTCAACTTAATTTAACCATTGACTATTTCATGAAATTCATCCAGATCTGAACAAAGGTCTTCCACGATTTTTATTTGAAGCCCTAAAATTGTACCATTTGCTAGAAACCCACATGACTCTACCAAAGTATATTTTGCCCAAGTGCCCAGCACTTACATGCCCACATACTGCCCAGCTCACCTGCCTTGCCATATTCATGCTTGGTTCCAAATCTGTATAATTCACTTTTTATAGTTTTGTTCCAATATATATCCAGTACTCATAGTTTATTTAATTCCTCAATATATATGTGACATTCACTTGCAAGTAAGAATACTTGGTGAAAACAAATTTTTGCTGTATGTGCATGCATGGACCAAATAACTAAATCAGACTTGCATTATTTATAACCACTGCAAAAAATTGTAATAATTTACTAAAAATTATGAAATTGTACATCCAGATTTGTGATAAATGCTAAGCTATTATATTCCATGTACCTTTTCAATTAAGATAATACCAAGTTATTGTAACACACTTCGGATTGGATTAGCATCCCACACTTTCCGTCCTATCCAAAACTATTCCAAATCCCACCACCAATCTTTCATGAGTAATGCTGGCTCTCAGGCTAATTGGATTTGAAATTCTGTACCTTCACACCACCCATTGATTTTCAACTCTGCAAACCCTCATTTGTTGAACGCACAAGATATTCAAATCCATCACTCTACCACTGACGATTGGGCCATCGGACAAATGTTCAACATACAAGAATTCCTTTCATTCACATCCACCTTCCCACCAACTCAGAACGTTCAACCAAATTATTGGTCACCCCTCTTAATAGTTCAATTTTTGTTTCAGTATGCATTTTAACTCCTACCCATGAAGCATTTTTGAATGTTCATCCTCAAATAAATGTACCCAGTTGCAGTAACTTGAAGGTATTTATATCTACATAGATGAAACCCACCCAACTTCCCAACATGCCACAATTCTCCTGCAAAAGAAAACAGAGCAATGATTTCCCTCATGACTTGCAATTAGTTAACCAAAAAGAAACAGCTGTTAGATTGTGGTGTCATCTTAATATTGCTTCAACTAGGTGCTTATTGTTTAGTGGAATAGCAACATGTTAATTAACCAAGGTGGGCAGGATATTTTTTTAGAACGGCAGCATAATGGCTTTCAAAGATAATGGAATAAATTTCCATATTTCTTCAAAGGGATTTTGAAAATATAGGGGATACAACAACTTAACTTAAAATCTGGTATGGATTTTTTTTAAACAAGATCTTTTGAATATTGGCGGATAACTAATCATTTGCCTCAGCTTAGCTTGGGCTATGATAGAGCCATATTCTTTATCAAGTATTACATACCTTATTTTACTTAACAAATGAAATAAGATTAAAACTTATTAGATTTGTTAATGGTAAACATTTTATTTGTGTACTTTGAAAGTTACACCAGCTGTTCGGTAACATCCCATATCAAATTAGGTATTCCCACCAGAGAACATAATTCATCAAGGCTCCAATGTATTCCTTCTACTTAAGTTTCACGTCAACTTTCCTAATTGAGTATTAAAGCAAGCTCGACTAGCCCCCAGTCCACAGTGAAGCCTGTCTGTGCAGATCCCATATACTCTGTCTCAGTTTCTTTCTCTCAGTTGCTTTCTCTCTGTAACAGAAAAATAAAAAATTCTTTAATGTTTAAAAACGTTTTCTTGTCTCTGGGTCTGTATTCCCCTGTTCTAAACCTATCTTCATTTTCCTATCCCTCCATCTCCATTCTATGCTATTTAACCCTTAATTTGTCACACTTTAATCTTATTACTTGTCAGTTGTAAGATTTACAAGTCCAAATTTATAAATTTTAAAACATTCAAAGGCACTTCATTGATGCACACATCAGGCAGGAATCAACATCGTACCATATAATTACATATCTGAAAAGCTGACCAAAACTTTGGTCAGAAAGGTAGCTTTCAAGGCATGTCCTGAAATGGCAAATGCTTAGGGAGGGTTTAAAGCCAATGGGTCCTTGGGTCCGTGTTGCTAGAGTAAAGTATGTAACTGAATACAGGACTTGTGCTTCAGTTCATCATGTCGATCACAGGACCTAGCTTTTTGTCTCAGCCAAATTCTGTACTCTGCAACTTTCCCTATGTCTTGGTCTAAATGGGTGTCTGAGGCAGAAAAGATGATTGGCTACCCAATCCCCTTTATTTTATTCTGGAGGATTGGAACCAACATCAAATTAGCATATAAATGGAGTATTGAACATAGTTTAGGAGGCCAACCAGGAGTCTATTAAAATTGTCCCAACTTTATAATTTTCCCTGTCTCCAGAGAAAATATACAAAATGCACAATGTCCTTCATGAACATCACTGCAATGTATATCAAGTCAGATTGGTTCCTGTGAACACAATGAAAACAATTCTCACCTTGAGCACAATTACGGTAACATGCACCCAAATTAATGATTTGAATGGTATATTAGCCAATTTAATTCTTAGACTAAGAAATCATAGTAAAGAACTACAATGCCAAATACAAATAAGCTCCAGATGGTAGAACAAGTCACTTTCTGCTAATTGTGTGCTTCATTATATGGAGTTAAGTCAATTAAGTCAAATGGGGTTTGCAGTAAAACGAGAATTTGGTTGAATTTGCTGGTGCACAATCCTAAACAAAGGCATTCTTTTTGCTTTAATCTTATGTATAATTAATTAGTTGTATTTGAGTTTATACAATTTTTATTGAACTCTTATTTCCATTCATCATTCAAAGATAAGAAAAGTATCAGGAGTTAGCAGACACATTATGCAGATCTGAGATAATTCAGTTAGGGGCAAAGGACAGCAAGGTCTGAGGAAAGCTAGCATACAGGTTCTGTTGTGGGTTATGATCCAGGTTTTAATTTACAAATTACAGGGTCACCCCATCTTACGATAACGTTTATACAGCATGTACATACAACAAGCTTTTGGAAGACTGGTGGAATGGATTTTCTGGTTGCTGTAGGGATAGAGGCATCACCTGGGGAACTTGGATCGTTGCTGCATTTCTGCCCTGTGAACTTATGAAAAGAAAAGTTCATGGAGCAGATTCTGTGGTAACCTGGGCAGGACCTGTGCCAGCTCAGAGGATTTGGACCGATTATTATTTTTTGCATTGAGATGAAATAGCGGCACATTTGGATAGCAGAAACAGGATCGGTCCGAATCAGCATGGATTTATGAAGGGGAAATCATGCTTGGCTAATCTTCTGGAATTTTTTGAGGATTTAACTAGGAAAATGGACAAGGGAGAGCCAGTGGATGTAGTGTACCTGGACTTTCAGAAAGCATTTGATAAGGTTTAACGTTATCCTTTATAATTGACTCCAGCATCTTCCCCACCACCGTCATCAGGCTAACTGGTTTATAATTCCCTGTTTTCACTCTCCCCCCTTTCTGAAAAAATGGGATAACATTAGCTACCCTCCAATACACAGGAACTGATCCTGAATCTATAGAACATTGGAAAATGATCACCAATGCGTCCAATAGCTGGAGCTCACCATAATGTTGACAGAAATAACACACAAACCCCTATTTGGAAAACCATTTTCCTTAATGGCATTAACATTAGTAGCAGCATTCTGTGACAAAAGCTGGGCAACTCTCTTAAATACATGGACTATAAAACAGTGCACTAAAGGAAGAGGCCCTTCGGCCCACAAAATCCGTGCCGAACATGATGCCAAGTTAACTAATCTCCTAGTCTGCACGTGCTCCATACCCCACCATTCCCTGCATATCCATGTGCCCATCTAAAAGCTTCGTAAATGCCTCAATCACATCTGGCTCTACCACCACCCCTGGCAATGCCGCCCAGGCACCCAACGTTCTGTGCAAAACAAATTGGGCCATACATCATCTTTAAAATTAGTCCCTCTCACCTAAATGCCCTCTGATATTTGACATATCCACCCTGGGAAAAATATATCAACTGCCTGCCTACTCTATGTCTCTCAAAATTTTATACTTCTATTTGTTCTCTCCTCAACCTCCACCTTTCCGGAGAAAATAACCCACGTTTGTGGAACTTTACAGCTAAAACCAGCAGCATTCTGGTAAACATTTTTCTGCACCTCTCCAAAGCCTCCACTTCCTTCCCTTGGAATTATTTCAAAACATTATATACATAGCATTTAGGACATTTCTTTTCACATCTTTGAGGACTGCTATAATTCCCTTATTAATTGGCCCAATGGTTTTAGGAGGAGATCATTCATCTTATCAGTTGTGAATTCCTCGGTATACCAGCTAGCTACGATGATTATGATTTGATCTTTAGCTAACTAGAATGCACTTGCTTGAAACAGGTTAATTAAAAATAATGTCTAATCAAATGTTTAATTGTAAATCATTTTACTGTTGTGCCTTTAATCAATGATTTATTTAGGAAAGTCTTTTAAGGATAATATATATACCATAAATTTTCCTCAACAGTATCTGCAAGATGTGTAATTCAGAGTTTCATTTTTTGGAATTGACATTTAATTTATTAAGTAATGCTGTTGTTTCACTTATGGACATTTGAACAATGCTTTCAAATAGCTTTGCTAATGATTGGGCTGTCTGAAATATGGAATATTTTATAAACCAAAATGTACATTTTAGCTTTCTCTTTTCCTGAATAATTACATCATCAGTATTTTGCTGCGTTTTATTTTATTATTACTTAATAATTCGATTAATTTTTAATTGCAGTAATTGACCCGTGAATATTTGTTAATTTTCACAATAAGCAGAAATAAGAAACCCACGAGGTCTGATATGTCATTGCATATAAACCTCTATCGTAATCACACCGCCACAACAACTTTCAGTTCTTAGATAACTTGATCTGCCTTTGAAACTACCCGATCGCTGCAACCGTCTATCTATAAATTAGTGACTGGATTACAACTTCCTCACACCACAATCACTCAGAATATTAATGGATGCAAATGCATAATATCCACAAGTATAAATCATTTGAGGTATTTCATACACTGCATATAAATTGATACCAACATAACTTGTCCTGCTCTGCAAGATTGTGTGACGTTGTCTGAAATATGGCATGCAACATGATTATTTGCTGTTACGTCGCTCTCACACGTGTTACCTCTCAATCGCAGCATTGGAAAGGTATACTAAAAGCATTCTACTCACCCAAGAGCAGCAGGTGTCTGCCGTGTATGTAGCTGAGGAGTAGTTGAGGTGGTTATCATGGTGAAAGATCCATCCATCCCAGTTTTCTCCCAGTCGAAAGGGTCACTGTCAACAACCCCATGTGCTTTAATGCTGCTGTCAAACACGGACATCAACAACTGCAGAACAAAGAGAAATAAGGGAATATCAGGATTATCAAAAATGTAAGTGTAATAACTGGAATGTTATGATATTCTGGAAAGGTTAACAGAGAAAATAATCCAACATGGTTGTCATAAGACTTCTATAGAAAAGGTTGTACAGTTATAAGAGGCATAGACAGAAATGTCTTCCCATAGCAGATAATTCTAAAACCAGGGCACACGAGTTTAAGGTAAGGTGTAGTTTAGAGGGGATCTGAAGAAGAATTACTTCACCCAAGGGGCGAAAGGAATAATAGCATCAAGCCATCCAGCCCATCGTGTCTACTCCGCCATTCAATCATCATTCAATTCTGATCTATTTTTCCTCTCAACCCAATTCTCCTGATTTCTCCCCATAACCATTGATACCCTTACTAATTAAGAACCTATCAACCTCCACTTTAAAATTACCCAATGACTTAGTCTCCATTGCCATCTGTGACAATGCATTCCAGATTCACCACCCTCAAGCTAAAGAATGTCCTCCTCCTTTTGTTCTGAGGCTGCCCCCTCCAGTCCTAGACTCTCCAACTACTGGAAAATTCCTCTCCACATCCACTCTATCTAGGCATTTCATTATTCAGTAAGTTTGAATGAAATCAGCACTCCCTTTACACCTCTGATTTCTGAATCCACTCCCCATTTAGAAATAACAATATTCCTTCTACCCAAGTACACATTGCTAGTTTGTGTTCCATTTACCATTTCTTTGCCCACTCTCCCAGTTTCTGCAGACTCCCCGCTTCCTCAACACTACCGGCCCCTCCACCTATCTTCGTATCATTTGCAACCTTGGCCACAAAGCCATCAATCCCATCATCCAAATCATTAACATTCCACGTGAAAAATAGCAGACACAACACCAACCCCTGCAGAACACCACCAGTCATCAGCAACCAACCAGAAAAGCCCCCTAGATTCCCACTCTTTGCCTTCCAGCCATCAGTCAACCTTCCATCCGTGCGAGCACCTTGCATCTATAAGATCTAATACTATAGGTTCCTATCTTGTTCAGCAGCCTCACATGCTGCACATTATCAGAGGCCTACTGTAAATCCAAGTAAATAACAGCCAATCATTCTCCTTTGTCTGTCCTTTTTACTTCCTCAAAACCTCCCCCAAAAGATTTGTCAGGCAAGATCTCCCCAAAATCATGCTGACTTCTGTCGATTTTATCTTGTGCTTCCAAGTACCCCAAAACCCCATCCTTAATAATAGACTAAAATTTTACGATGAATAATCATATATGTTTCAATGAGATTCCCTCTCATCCTAAATTCCAGAGTATACAAGCCCAGCCGCTCAGCATATGACAGTCCCGCCATCCCGGGAATTAACCTTGTGAACCTACGCCGCACTCCCTCAATAGCAAGAATGTCCTTCCAAAGCTGCACACAATACTCCAGGGGTGGTATCACTAGGGCCCTGTACAACTGCAGGAAGACCTCTTTGCTCCCATACTCCTTGTTACTAAGGCCACAATGCCATTCGCTTTCTTCACATGCCATTCGCTTACCTGCATGCTTACTTTCATTGACAGATGAACAAGGACCCCCTGATCCCATTGTACTTCCCCTTTTCCCAGCTTGACTCCATTAGATAATAATCTGCCTTCCTGTTTTTGCTACCAAAGTGGATAACCTCACATTTATCCACATTAAACTGCATCTGCCATGCATCTGCCCACTCGCCCAACCTGTCCAAGTCACTCTGCATTCTCATAGCATCCTCCTCACAATTCACACTGCCACCCAGCTTTGTGTCATCTGCAAATTTGCAAATGCTACTTTGAATCCCTTCATCTAAATCATTGATGTATATTATAAATAGCTGCGGTCCCAGCACCGAGCCTTGCAGTACCCCACTAGTCACTGCCTGCCATTTTGAAAGGGACCCGTTAATCCCTACTCTTTGTTTCCTGTCTGCCAACCAATTTTCTATCCGTGTCGGCACTCTACCCCCAATACCATGTGCCCTAATTTTGCCCACTAATCTCCCATGTGGGACCTTATCAAATGTTTCTGAAAGTCCAGGTACAGTACATCCACTGGCTCTCTCTTGTCCATTTTCCTAGTTACATCCTCAAAAAATTCCAGAAGATTAGTCAAGCATGATTTCCCCTTCGTAAATCCATGCTGACTCGGACCGATCCGGTTACTGCTATCCAAATGTGCTGCTATTTCATATTTTATGATTGACTCCAGCATCTTCCCCACCACCGGTTAGGCTAACTGATTTATAATTCCCTGTTTTCTCTCTCCCCCTTTCTGAAAAAGTGGGATGACATTAGCTACCCTCCAATCCACAGGAACTGATCCTGAATCTATAGAACATTGGAAAATGATCACCAATGCGTTCACGATTTCTAGAGCCACTTCCTTAAGTACCGTGGGATGCAGACCATCAGGCCCTGGGGATTTATCAGCCTTCAGTCCCATCAATCTACCCAACACCATTTCCTGCCGAATGTGGATTTCCTTCAGTTCCTCTGTCACCCCAGATGCTCTGGCCACTAGTACATCAGGAAGATTGTTTGTGTCCTCCTTAGTGAAGACGGATCCAAAGTACCTGTTCAACTCATCTGCCATTTCCTTGTTCCCTATAATAAATTCACCTTTCAGTCTTCAAGGATCCAACTTCGGTTTTAACTAATTTTTTCCTCATCACGTACCTAAAGAAGCTTTTACTATCTTCCTTTATATTCTTAGCTAGCTTATCTTTGTACCTCATCATTTCTCCCCGTATTAACTTTTTAGTTATCTTCTGTTGTGCTTTAAACGTTACCCAATCCTCTTGCTTCCCACTCATCTTTGATATGTTGTACAACTTCTCTTTTATTTTTATACTCTCCCTGACTTTCCTTGTCAGCCAGTCGCCCCTTACTCCCGTTTGAATCAATCTTCCTCTTTGGAATGAACTGATCCTGCACCTTCTGTATTATTCCCAGAAATACCTGCCATTGTTGTTCCACTGTCATCCCTGCTAGGGTATCTTTCCAGTCAACTTGGGCCAGCTCCTCCCTCATGGCTTCATAGTCCCCTTTGTTCAACTGTAATACTGACACCTCCAAGGTACCCTTCTTCCTCTCAAATTGTAGATTAAAACATCATATTATGGTCACTACATTCTAAAGGCTCCTTAACCTCTCTTATCAAATCCCTTGTCAAATCCAGTTCATTACGCAACACTAAATCCAGAATTGCCTTCTCCCTGGTAGGCTCCAGTACAAGCTGCTCTAAGAATCCATCACGAAGGCACTCCACAAACTCCCTTTCTTGGGGTCCAGTACCAACCTGATTTTCCCAGTCTACCTGCATGTTTAAATCTCCCATAACAACCGTAGCATAACCTTTACGACATGCCAATTTTAACTCTTGATTCAACTTGCACCCTATATCCAGGCTACTGTTTGGGGGCCTGTAGATAAGTCCCATTACGGTATTTTTGCCCTTACAATTCCTTAGTTTTATCCATACTGACTCCACATCTCCTATTTCAATGTCACCCCTTGCAAGGGACTGAATTTCATTCCTCACCAACAGAGCTACCCCAACCCCTCTGCCCAACTGTCTGTCTTTTCGATAGGATGTATACCTTTGAATATTCAGTTCCCAGCCCTGGCCCTCTTGCAGCCATGTCTCTGTAATTCCCACATCATACTTGCCAATTTCTAACTGAGTCTCAAGCTCGTCCACTTTATTTCTTATACTTCGCGCGTTCATATACAACACTGACTTTGGTATTCACCTCCCCTCGCACACCGCTCACTATTGGCCCTGACCTTACTGCTGGTCGCTGGTTGGCGCGACTCGGTGGGCCGAAGTGCCTGTTTCCGCGCTGTATCTCGAAACTAAACTAAATGATCATTTTATTATCTCTTACTTTCTAACTCTCCAGGTTCCAGACATTGTGAGTGAAGCAGTGACATGCTTGTAATGCTTTCAATTTAATATAACGTATTCAGGATTCAAGACAGACCCAATGCAGATTGGATGGCCACTATGTAATTGCTGTCATTCTGAGCTTTCAATTGCCTATTACATTAATTCTACATCACACTCTGACCCCAACATTGTTCCAATAAAGCTCATCATTATCTCCAGCAAATGCATCTCAATTCACTTGGCATATTGTAATTGCAAATACTGATTCTGGCCATCTCATTTACCAAACTTAGACACAGTGATGGAGTAACAGCGGGTCAGGCAAAATCTCTGGAGAAAAAGGATAGGTGACATTTCGGGTTGTGACCCTTCTTCACACTGAAAGTATGGGGGGGTTTGAAGAGCAGGAGGAGAGAAAAAAAAAACACCAGGGCCAATCAGGCCGGCAACAAATGACCTCAGGCAGGATGGTGCCCCAGTAGGCCCACTGTTGGCTAGAATAAGGTGTGATCTCAAGAGGGATACATTGTGGTGAATTGTAGAACTGGTTAAATGACTAGGGTGGTGGAACGGGGCAAGGGAGGAGGGGATGGGAGTGTTACGGGCCTTGTAGAGTGTCAGGAAATTCATTCAAAACAGGGATTGATACTTTTCTGGATATTAAGGGAATCAAGGGATACAGAGATAGTGCAAGAGGATGAAAAGGTAGAAAATTAGCCGCCATCTTGTTGAATAGTAGACAGACTTTTAGGGCCAGTTTTTCAACTGCATTTTAATATCATACATTCCATTTTGTTCTCTCATTTCTTCCCTGCTTTATATGACGTTAGAAGTTGTTCACCTCACGCTGTTCCCAGTTCTGATGACAGATTAACTTGAAATGCTAAATCTCTCCACGGGTTGCATGACCTGCTGAGCATATCCAACACTTTTCCTTTAACAAATATACAGTTTGCTCAGGATACTTAGACAACTTTGTGCCTGAAAATTACGCTTCACAAATTTGGGAGAGATTATTTTTAAAAAGAAGTCACCAAGAGGATCGACCGGCACACGAGGTGGATGTGGTAGACTTCAGCAAGGCCTCCTACAAGGTCCAGAAGGATAAATCACATGGGATCTAACTGGATTCAAAATTGGCTTGGTGGAAGGAGACAAGGGGTGTTAGTGGAGGGTTGTTTTTCTGATTGGAGGCTTTTGACCAGTGACGTGCTGCAGGAATTGGTTTATCATCTGTCTGAATGATTTGGATGACAATGTGGTTAACATGATTCTAGTGTAACGGATAGTGGAGGAAGGCCAAGTTTACGAAAGGATCGAGCTCATCTCAGGAAGTGTACCAAGAAATGGCAGATGGAATTAAATTTGGAGAAGTGTGAGGTGATGCATTTTAGCAAGTCAATCCAAAGCAGGACTTGCACAGTAAATGTACGGGCCCTGTAGATTTTCCTGTTCCTAAAGGCATATATGATGGACAATAAATGCAAGTCAGGCCCACAAAACTACAATGTCAAGTTATTTCTAAACTAAAATGAGAAGGTTTAGCAATGTCAAAAAACAAACGCATGTGACAGCTTGAGAATTTCCTTATTTTATGCACCAGCTCTGCTCATGATACAAGACCACGGTGCTGCTCACTACCACCCCACTTCCACCACTAAAATGTCTGACACGTGTACAACCTGCTCATGACAAATCAACTAGAAGACAAAAGAGATGGTAGATAACAGAGTAACGTACTTATCTTTACATATTATTTGTTGTAAGAAAGAACCCGGCTCTGCCATGGAGGTTGAATTAAAGAGATGCTGAATGCTATTAAAAGTATTTGTGAACCAAAAACATACAACAAGCATAGAAACATTCCAATTTGTCCCACATTGGGAAAAGTAACTCGCAAGCTCAGAATGCTGAAACAGAAAAAGTGTTTACTGGAGAAGCCCGATGAGATCAGGTGAAAAACACATAACACTAGATTGAATCGCACCCTACAGTGTGGGAGGAATAACAATGGCTCACCATTCTTATGGTGGCCGTCCTCTGGAACATCTCTGGCAGGCTGCAGTGCATGCATGAGCACAGTCTGGATGTTCATACCTGCAAACTGCAGTGATGCAGTGTGGAACCTGTGTACATCTGACCTTCTGCTCTTTCAGGAGTCCAGGGCATTTCATAAAGCACTGAACCAAGAGTATCCAGCGTACACAATAACCCTGACCTTTAACTCAGCCACAGCTGCAGGATCAAGCCCAGTCCCATTCATTAGAAAGGCAAGTGAAGCTGTGTTTTTTGTCATTGTAATTACTACCCGTGCTTTAAAATGTATACATTACTTGTGGTTTGAAATGGATTTATATAATTCAGTTTTAATACATTTAACATTTTTTATCCAATTGATTTTGCATATTTCAAATCATCTCACACATTGCAAAACTGTGGAAGAGGCCTCCGACTGTATAACTAGTCAGTAGACATGGGAGCAAACCATTTCTCCACCTGTGACCCAGTAGCCACTTGCAAACCATTCTGCGCTGATGAATAACCATAGCAGCTAAGCCATTAAGACATTGGGAGAAGTGCGGCAGAAACAAGCATTCTCCATTGCGAGCATCCCTCAGGAGGTAAAAGTGAGGCTTGAGCAGGATCAAGTGTAGGGCAGTCTGATGACACAAAACATAATGGAAGACAGCCACAACAGCTGGGGAAGAAGCTCATCAAACCAGTCAATCATTGTCTTTTTCTGCAACAAAACTGCAAATGTGATGATTATAATTGTAGGGACAATTTATTAACATTAGAACACAAAGTGCTGGAGTACAGTGCCCTACATAATGTTTGGGACAAAGACCCATCATTTATTTATTTGCTTCTGTACTCCACAATTTGAGATTCGTAATATTTAAAAAATCACATGTGGTTAAAGTGCACATTGTCAGATTTTATTAAAGGACATTTTTTATACATTTTGGTTTCACCATGTAGAAATTACAGCTGTGTTTATACATTGTCCCCCCCCCCCCCCCATTTCAGGGCACCATAATGTTTGGGACACATGGCTTCACGGGTGTTTGTAATTGCTCAGGTGTGTTTAAATGCCTCCTTAATGCAGGTATAAGAGAGCTCTCAGCACCTAGTCTTTCCTCCAGTTTTTCCATCACCCCTGGAAACTTTTATTGCTGTTTATTAACACGAGGACCAAAGTTGTGCCAATGAAAGTCAAATAAGCCATTATGAGGCTGAGAAACAAGAATAAAACTGTTAGAAACACCAGCTAAACCTCAGGCTTACCAGAATCAACTGTTTGCAACATCATTAAGAAGAAAGAGAGCACTGGTGAGCTTACTAATCGCAAAGGGACTGGCAGACTAAGAAAGACCTCCACAGCTGATGACAGAAGAATTTTCTCTATAGTAAAGAAAAATCCCCAAACTCATGTCCGACAGATCAGAAACACTCTTCAGGAGTCAGGTGTAGATTTGTCAATGACCACTGTCCGCTGAAGACTTCATGTACAGAAATACAGAGGCTACACTGCAAGATGTAAACCACTGGTTAGTGACAAAAATAGGATGGCCTGGTTACAGTTTGCCAAGAAGTACTTAAAAGAGCAACCACAGTTCTGGAAAAAGGTCTTGTGGACAGATGAGACAAAGATTAACTTATATCAGAGTGATGGCAAGAGCAACGTATGGAGGAGAGAAGAAAAGCATACCACCTCATCTGTGAAACACGGTGGTGGGGGTGTTATTGCCTGGGCATTTATGGCTGTTGAAAGCACTGGCTCACTTATCTACATTGATGATGCAACTGCTGATGGTAGTAGCATAATGAATTCTGAAGTGTATAAACACATCCTATCTGCTCACTTTCAAACAAATGCCTCACAACTCATTGGCCGGCAGTTCATTCTACAGCAAGACAATGATCCCAAACATACTGCTAAAGCAACAAATTCGTTTTTCAAAGCTAAAAAACGGTCAATTCTTGAGGGGCCAAGTCAATCACCTGATCTGAACCTAATTGAGCATGTCTTTTATTTGCTGAAGAGAAAACTGAAGGGGAGTAGCCCCCAAAACAAGCATAAGCTAAAGATGGCTGCAATATAGGCCTGGAAGAGAAGACACACAGCAACTGGTGATGTCCATGAATCACAAACTTCAAGCAGTCATTGCATGCAAAGGATATGCAACAAAATACTAAACATGACTACTTTCATTTACATGATATTGCTGTGTCCCAAACATTATGGTGCCCTGAAATAGACTATGACACAGATACAGCTGTAATTTCTACATGGTGAAACCAAAATGTATAAAAATGGCCTTCATTAAAATCTGACAATGTGTACTTTAACCACGTGTGATTTTTTCTATAACAAATCTCAAATTGTGGAGTTCCGAGGCAAATAAATAAATGATGGGTCTTTGTCCCAAACATTACAGGAGATGAGTTAAGAAGGTAAGGCAGCATCTCTGGAGGAAATGGTTAGTTAACGTTTCAAGTCTGGACCCTTCCTCAAGAACAGCAGCTCTCGCTGTATCTCTGGAGGACATGGATAGGAAATGTTCGAGGTTGGTCTAGAATAGAAACATTTTCCATCCATGTCCTCAAGAGATGCTGCCAGAGCCGCCATTATTCCAGCAATCAGTGTTCTGTGCAGGATTCCAGCATCTGTAGTTCCTTGTGTCTCCAATTTATTAACTTTACTCAGTTGCTAATTTCAGCTGGCCTTAGAACAAAGCAAGCATCTTTTTGATATGATGAAGATAAATGCAGATAGCCAAACTGCCCTTATGCCATCTTTTAGTAAAGTGGGAGATGTCTGTTGCAAAATCTACTCTCCACCCAGAGTTGCAATGATCTGTACAAGATTCTCTCACACATATTATACTGTAGCATATTCACCTGATAATCTGGTTTTGTGAAATAATCTAAGCAAAGAACATGTTCCAGAAATACCGAAAACTCTTGCGGGAGGTGCTTCAACATAAGACGGTGATCATATTTTTCTTTTATTAGACCTACTTGTTCCTATAAGAACAGAATACAAAAAACATGTTTAGACCTTAAACGTTCAAATAAGCAACATCAAGATTAATACGTTTAAACTTGTCCAGCCATACTTCAACTAATTACTGGTAATTTACTTCATAACACACAAGTAATAACAATTCTTACATATGTTAGAATCCTTCACTTTAGTCTTTCTTTACGGCGTATCAGCTAATTGTCATAAAACACATGACCCATTTGCAGTGGGCACTCTTGCATATAGAGATTCATATCTCGAGCATAAGCCTAGATCTGGGCAGAGCACACTAATCTTCCTGATGTCAACTAAGAGCACATGTTAGGTTGGCTTTGTTTTTCTTGGAGCAAAGGAGGGACCAGATAGTTGTATAAAATGAGGTACAAAGATAGGATAGATGGCAAGAAAAGTTTTCCTCACAGCAGAGGTACCTAAAAAAGAGATACAAGTTTAGGGTAAAGGGCAAGATGCTGAAGAGGATCTGAAGAACAACTCTGGAAATGATTGGAACCTGGAATGCACTGCCCGAGGAGATGGTGGAAGCAGGTACTCTCATAATAAGTATCTAGATGAACCATTAACCAAGGCCTGGGAGCATTTAGGTCAAATGTTGTAAACAGAATTACTCTAGATAGGTAAATGATGATCTACGTGGATATGGTGTGCTGAAGGGGTTGCTTCTAACGTAACAATGTATATTATTTTTGTTAGAAACATGAATTAGAATAGGCTTGGTTTAAATTTTACATCTTTTGCACAGCGGGTAGGGCTGCTGCTTCACAGTTCCAGCAGCCTAGCTTCAATCATAAACTATCTGTGTGAGGTTTGCATGTTCTCCTGTGGGCTACCACGGTATGCTGGCTTCTTCTTACATCCCAAAGATGTGCTGGTTCCAAAAGATGTGCTGGTGCATCACTTAGGTGACCACTGTAATTTACCCCCCCCCCCCCCAATAAGAGTGATAGAAGAAACAAGTTGATGGGCAGGAAATGCTGGAGTAACTCAGGGGGTCAGGCAGTATCTCTGGAGAAAAGGAATAGGTGAAGTTTTGGGTCGAGTCCCTTCATCAGACGCCAACTTTCGGAAACCTCCTCCTACTTACCCCTGGACATGACCCCACAGATGAGCACCAGTGTCTCACAGACCATCTCTGATCTTATCACTTCTGGCTGTCTGCCCTTCACTGCCCCCAACCTAGTCACCCCCCAGCCCACACAGCCTGGTTTTACCTTCTCCCCCCCAAAAAAAAGTCTGATGAGGGGTCTCAACCCAAACATCACCTATTCCTTTTCTCCAGAGATGCTGCCTGACCCTCTGAGTTACTCCAGCATTTTGTGCCTGTCTTCGGTGTAAACCAGCACCGGCAGTTCTTACTTCCACAAGTTGATGGGCATGTGAGAGAGAATCGGTCACAGAAAACCAAGTGAGGGAATGGGATTGATCAGGTTTATACTGAGACCTGTCAAGAATTCAATAGATAATTCTGTTCTATAGAAATATGGAAGGGGTTGCAACCATCCTGAAATTATAGTTTACATGGTGACGATGAAATCAATCTATTGATTCTAATATAGAATCAAAATACAAGTTCGGATGTATTTTTTGATCAATGTCAAAGCATGGAGAATTTTCCTTAATTTCATATCACATCATAGTTAAACAGGAGAGAGACATGTCCAATCAGTCCACACCAGCCAGCAATCCCATTTTACTCTGTGCAGAGTCTCATCAACTATGTTCAGATTCTATCTTTACCTGTGCACTGGAAGCAATTTACACTGAAAACCTGCATATCTTTGGGTGGTTGAAGGAAACCAGAGCAAATCCATGGAGTCGGAGAATTTTCAAACTCCACATAGACAGCACCTGAGTCACTAGTGATGAGGACCGCTCCACTGTCTCTCCAATATAAACGTGAAGCAGTTGTTTCAAATTTCAGAGATTACATAATTTAAGGAATTGTATTTTTTTTTAGACTGCTCCAATTGGATCACATTAAATTGGAGGATAATGAATCCATGATGTGAGCCTATGATATCTGAAGCTGCCACCCAAGGTTCACAATTTCTCACCTCCAGGATGCAGCCTAACACACTTTTCGGATCAGTGCCTTATTGACCTTCGCAATGCCATCCCATCCAACCAATTCTTAGGACGGACACATCTCACATTCCATCACTGTCCAATGACTGACTTTCCTCATTCCCACTATCCATGGTCTAATACTTTCCACATTTCCACTGTCCAATGACTGACATGTTTTACATCCCTATCACTGCCCAGTGACTGACACGTCCCACATTCCCATCCAGCAACTGACACGTTCAACATTCACTGTCCAGTAACTGACGTGTTCAACATCCCACATTCCTCATTCCCATCACTGCCCAGTGACTGACACATCTCAGTGACCGAAAACACACTCCTCCAGATTATCAGGGACGGTTTCTTACCAGCTGTTATCAGGCAACAGTATCATCCTACCACAACTAGAGAGCAGTCCTGAACCACTATCTTCCTGGCTAGTTAGCTCGCAACAAAAGCTTTTCACTGTACCTTGGTACATGTGACAATAAACTAAACTGAACTGATACATCCCACATTCACATCACTTCCCAGTGACTAACACTTTCCTCATTCCTACTGTCCAATGGTTGACATGTTCCACATCACCATCATGTGTGCATCTAAACATAATGGCCCAGAACATAGTTTTCTAACCAACGGATGACCCGCTCCAGTCTTCTGTACATGTGGATCAAGTACATAAGTTAGGAGCAATTTGGAGGTCAGGTGCTGCTACTTCAAACTACCCACCAACAGGTGGTCTCAACAATGAATCCAAGCATGGAGCAGAAATATCATGAGCTGAGCAGCCTAACATAAATTACATTTCATTCTTCAATGTTGGACGAGGGATGGCTGACCTGTGTAGTTTGAATAGGACGGCTACATTTATAGGAACAGTAAGTGCACGTGGTCTTCTGTCCTTTCATTTACTCCACGTTTCTAACTTATTTCTAGCATATATACATTTTGAATTTCTTTAAAAGCTATTTCAAAACAAAAATTCAATCATTTTGAGCGGTTTTAAATCAGATTGTCCTCAAATTTGTTTAAAGGTCTTTGACAGTAGTGTGCTGCCTAAAGCCAGTCATCACGGGTACTACTTTGCAAGACCACAGCATGAAGCTGCAGGACTGTAAAATGTGTGCGATTTGCATGAGCAAATATACTGGATATATACAAATTCGGATCTATTATTTTCTATCTCTCTTCGTCTCTGGCATGTTAACTTCACATAATTAATACTTGATGTTTTCCTGCAATACAATGATAATCTAATATAGAATTAATATCCCCAAAATTCTCATTTATTAAAATATTCTTCCTTTCTTACTTTACATGTAATATTCCATCTCTTCAAAGTTCAGCATCCTGAAATCCAATATTTTGTTCCATCTTCATTTCATGCCTAAAGCTAAGCCTTTACACTCAAATGCTACTGTAACTAAGTGACCGTCAAACAACTTTAAAAAGCAAATTCAATAGGATCCTTTCTTGCAAATTATTTTCTTTTGCATAGAAAACATACAAAATTAATCAATTTTAGAATATATTTATTTCCATTTTATGCTTCCGTCAGCTGCAAGTTCAGAAAAGAAAATGGTTTATACCAAACCTAGTGATTGTGGAAATGGATACTGCAACAAGTTAGAAGACATTAATAAATTTGCACAATGGGCATATAATTAGCTAATTTTAGCACAGATAAATGTGAAGCAATAAATTTTGGCAGGAAGAACAGGTGAAATGTGGAAGGCCGGATGCGGTAGAGGATAACTTGGATCTTGGAGTACAAATCTAAGTTACATTGCAGGTTAGCAAGGCCATTGGAGGAAAACAAACAAAGCAACTACTAGGATTTATTTCCAGAGGGTTTGAATTGAAAAAAAGGTTATACTAAACTTGTATTGAACCATGGTTAGACTATACCTAATGTACTCCGATAGTTCTGGTCACCATATAATATAAAGGATACTAGAGTTAGTGCAGAGAAGGCTACGAAAGATGTGAGGGTATACATATCATTAAAGGATGAAACAAACTAAGCCTATATTCTTGAGAAAAGTCAGCGGAGGGCGAGACTGGATCCCAGGTTCTGCAATATAAAAACACATCCGCAGAATGCAACTGTTTTTCAGTTGAATGTGGAGTTGAGTTTTAATCTCCACCTGGTGCCGAGTTAACTGTGTCAGCCGAGAAGTACCAAGACAACCATTTCAGTTAATATTCATTTGCAGAGTTGTCTGAATTAACAAAGGATTACAGAACAAAGCTTACATAATCCAATATCAGCTTGTGCACCTTTGATATTTCTGCTGGACTCAATTGCAATATCTGCCTCATAAATATATAAATAAACTTAAGTAATGAATGGGCTTCTAATGATGAAAGACACAGCAGTTCACACAGGCCTAGCAGTAAATATCCAGTGCAAAAGGTTGCATAAAATTGCTCACAATAATATTCTGCCCAACATCCATTGACGTGGCAGAGTTTTTATTTCCATATTGATCACGTGGATAATTAACCAAATGGAAATAATAGTCTAGTCTTGTAGTACATTTCGGATACAAATTTCAGCTTATTATTTCAAGAGTACCTTATCTTTTATCTTCCTCCATGGTAGCTGCCCCACGACAAACTCCACCAACATATAAAATAAGGACCAGAGGTCATCATGTCGGCCCATTTCCTGTTTTTTAAAAAGCGAAATACTGTCAGATTGTCAAAGACAGAGGAAATAACACAGTATAATTATGTAATATGTGGACTACGAGTTGAATGCTAATACAGTGGCAATGCTTTCTGAATGACTTCCTAAGCAAAATAAATATAAAGGTGGCATTCCAATTACATGAAATGCACTGAGATTCTGTCTGTTGAAGGAGCACCATACTGCTCTTACATTGGTGTTCAAAACGACTATCAACAGATCATTACTTTCACTGACAATTGTTAACGTTTTGGAGAACTGCACCTTTTCGTCTTCCACAGCAACTTACTCGCAATTTGAGTGTCTAGGCAAGCATGCCGCACTGTCATAGATGCATAAATGCATCAGGCAACATAGAATACCCAAGGTTAACCAGTGGGACAAGCTGCATTGAGCATGCACCACAAAAGTTGGGTCAAACTAGAAAAATAAAATATTTTTTTTAAAATATAGATTACCAAGTTTGGTACTCAGTTAATTTAATTATAACATTTAGCAAATAGCTCGTTCATCCTTATTTTGTTAATGAACTTCCCTTTTTTTTTAAAAGTCAAAAGAGACATTGTTAGTTTGATGTTAAATTTCTTAGCATCTATATCCTATGGTTACTGTTTAAATCATTTAACCTGATTTGTGCTACAAAATAAACTTTATTGAGTAATAGTCTTCAACCATTTTCAAAGATCAAAAAAGTTATTAATACCAGATCAATGATTTTTCTGATCATAAAAGCATTGTTTTTGACCCATTTAATTAACAATGCACTAATGTTATAGTATATAGTCTTAAAAAAATCATGAAAATTAGCTGTCATGGAACAATCTTTCTGCCTTCACATGTAACAGGTTTGTAAACACAGAAAGAGCAGAGGGATATTTTGCATCTTAACAAAAGTGAAGGACTTTATTATTCCCAGCAATTATACAAAACTATTCACATTTTGTAAAGCAGCATCTTTAATGAGAAGTTAAAACTTTCTGGCAGCAGATGATTTTTGGGATCAGATTTACTAAGTACATTAATACCAAGTAGCGAGCCAATTCACAAGACCAAAAAAAAACCGCAAAGTGCACGAGGTATTCAGTGGATCAGGCAGCATCCCTGGATAACATGGACAGGTGATGAATGGTCCAAATCTGAAATGTCGTCTATCCATGTTCTCCAGAGACACTGCCGAGTTACTCCAACACTTTGCGTCTTTTTTTGTAAACCAGCATCTGCAGTTCCTTGCTTCTACTCTCAGAAGATAAACTTGTATGTTGATGGAATGGTACTTCAGTCGATCTGATGCTTGCTATTAATAGTTTTAATAGATATTTGCTGTGATGGTTTCTTCACATTTAATAATGTGCCATCAGTCGTTCACTGAGCATATGTAATCCATACTTCTGCATAGTTCTCCAAATATCTGTCCAAATTCACAGTAATTTTAAGTGAGGAATTGTAAAAATAGGTGCAAAATGTATAAGCAAAAAAAAAGCATTTCACTGCACGCCTGACTCAAGTTTATAGTCTTCACATGAAAATAATTATATTTCTTTGCTGGGTAATGTTTAATTTAGTACTATAAAGCAGAAAACTCTCTAAAGTTGACAACTACTTATATTTCTCCATTTAGGATATTCTTGTAATTTTTGAATTCCAATTAAGGCAGTTGGTGCAACTAGTGAAACACAGTTCATAACGTATTTTAAAGCTTAACATTTTTTACTTATCAGTAAATCTATACAACTCTGCATACATGTTGCAATGATTGACATTGAAGAGAGAAGAAAGCTGGAAGGGAGGAGGGGCAGGACTAAGCCTGACAGATAATAGATTGATAGGCAGATGGTGGACATAGGACTGATACAAAAAGACAGAAGGCGTGAGACAAAATAATTGAAGAGTTAAAATGGTTAGCAACAGGGCGATCCTTTAGGCCTTGGCAGACTAAGCACAAGTCACTGAAAACACTCAGTGGCGACAGAGAATGAAACAGAGTTGTTTCAGTTTGAAAAGAAAATAGATCTATCATGGGATAATTAGGAGATTTTGCCAAAAGGTAAATTTGATCACCTGGTTGTCCTACTCTCTGCTTACAGGCAGAATCTGAAGCAGGGGATCCAGTACAGAAAGTCAAATGATCCCAAGATAAGTAATGGTACTAGGCCCTTTAATACAAAGAATTTAATAGAGAGACATGTGAGGTAATGCATTATAGGAAGTCCAACGGGCAGGATCTACACAGTGAATGGTCGGGCTCTGCGGAGTGTGGTAGAGCAGAGGGATCTAAGAGTGCAGGTACATAGTTCCTTGAAAGTGGCGTGACAGGTAGATAGGGTGATCAAATAAGGCTTTCAGCACATTGGCCTTCATCAGTCAGAGTATTGAGTATAGAAGTTGGGAGGTCATGTTACAGTTAT
Organism: Amblyraja radiata; assembly: GCF_010909765.2. Lineage (NCBI taxonomy): Eukaryota > Metazoa > Chordata > Chondrichthyes > Rajiformes > Rajidae > Amblyraja > Amblyraja radiata. The sequence goes on from NC_045964.1 coordinate 14,479,217, forward strand.
ACAAGACGTTGCTGAGGCCACTAAATGTATTGTATTCAGCTAAGGGTCACCAAGTTACAGGAAAGATATTGTCAAGCTGGAAAGGGTGCAGAGAAGATTTACGAGGACATTGCAGGACTAGAGGACCTGAGCTTTTCAAAGCCTTCACATCTGTCCTGTAATAGGGCAACTAAAACTGCACACAATATTCCAAATGTGGCCTAACCAAAATCCTGTATCGTTGCATCATGATTTCCTGACTCTTATTCTCAATGCCCTGATCTATGAAAGCAAACCTATCACATGCTTTATTTACCATTCTATCTACTTGCATTGCCACTTTCAGGGCCCTATAGACTTGCACCCCAAGATCCTTCTGTACATCAATGGTGAACAACAAAATGTTCTCCTCTGTACACCAAAGTACAACACCTCACATTTGTTCAGATTAAACTCCAGCTGCCATTTCTCCCTCTATTCTGTAGCTGATCTATATCCCACTGTATACTTTGACAGCAACAGCAGTGATCCCAGCACAAATCTCTGCTGAACTCTACTGGTCACAGACCTCAAGCCTGAATATTGTCCTTCCCCCACAACGCTCTGTCTTCTATCAGTAAACCAGTTCCAAATCTATAAAATTAAGTCATTATTAATCCCATACATTTTAATAGATTATTAATCCAGAGCAGATCAAATGCAATTATAATAGATAAATAGTGTAGCTGACAGAAATCTGAAAATAAGACATTGCTGACAATGCTCGTGTTTGAAGTGTTGAGTTCCAACTGCTCCAATGTGGAGCTGATGTTTCTCAAACTTGTTTTAAATTTCAATGTAAAAGAATAGGAGGTTGATGACAGAGGTCAGAAAAACAGTGGGATGGAGAGTTAAAGTGATGGCCAAATGGAAACTCAGGGCCTTATTGGCAGACTGAGGATGTTTGTTCTGCAATTTGGTTGTCCAAACCAAGTTTAGCATCTCCAGCGTAGAGGAGATCATGCTGTGCTGTAAATCCACTACACCAAATTGAAAGGACATACCAGTAATTTCAGGTTTTTTTAGCATGCTGGATTTTGTGAAGGAGTAATATTAACCATTGCTGCATCTCCCATGATTCCAAGGATATCATGGAAAAAGGAATAGGCATTGATAACAATGGAATATGTTAGTGTCCTGGAAGTAACAATTCCTTTCCAATGCTAAAAAATGACTGGAGTGAATGTATTTGCTGGTAGGATTGCAAAGAATAAAATGAATAAAATCTAAGTATCATTTCTTTCATTCTCTGATATCATGAATGCTTTGTTGTTTTTGTTTCCACATTATCTTTGTCCATCTGAAGCCGATGCATATTTAACACATTTACTTCATGGACAAAATATTTATGAAATGGCTTGCATCCTCAAAAATGATTTTATCGAAAACATCACAGCCATTCTGTGGTGGTGCTAATCATGCCCTATTGTTCACATTGAGGATCTCATTTGTAAGAAGTTTAAATGAAAAAGTCAGATAAAATCAATAACTACAAGAGCAAGACAGAGGCTTGATTAATGTTTATTGATTAATGACTGCTACTCCAGAACTGCCAAGTTTTGTCAGTGCATTTCAGTATTCTAGTACCTGAAAATCAGTATTTTGCTGAGGAAATCTGTATTTTTACGCGGTTCCATTTCGTTTTTTTAATGTGCGGTCATACCCATGTGAGAGTACAAGAATGCATAACTGCTACCAATTGACATGTCTTCTACGCACCTTACTTGAGAGTGTTCATTGCCATATCTTTGTATACTGCTGTTTGAATGGCTGCTTCCTGCTTTCAGCACCAGATGATGATGTGGAAGCCATTTTGGAAGCCCCTCTCCCTCTCTTCCTCACTCCCTCTCCTTCCTCTCTCCCTCCCTTCCTCTCTCTCTCCCTCCCTTTTTTTCTCACACCCTCTCTTATTCCCTCCCTCTCCATCCCTCCTTCTCCCTCTCTCTCCTCTCCATCCTCTCCCTCTCTACATCCCTCCCTCTCTCCTTCTCCCTCTTCCCCTTTAGCCCACCCACCGTTCTGTAAAATCAAGGCCAATCTCAATGTAACTGCAATCCCACTGGTAACCTTTCACCACTAGGCTTATCCAGAATTCTACCACTGCCTGAAAAATAAGCAAAGGCTCATCTTCCAGTGAGAAAGAAAATCCCAAAGACTCATTGTTATACGAGAATTTTCCCGAACAGTCTGTGACCCATAGCACTGTGGCCATAGCGCTATGTGTAAAGCCCATAGCGCTTCAGCCGGTAGCGCTATATTTAGAACCCATAGCGCTGGAGCCGACAGATCTTCGTTAAAATTCCCACGCGTTAAACCGACAGCGCTCTGTTTAAACCTGGAGCGGGACAGGCAGATCAAAGCTTACGAAAATAATCATCCAGATCTTGAAATTTAAAATACTAATCCTCGCACATTAACACTGCCCTACACACACCAAGGATAATATATATTTATACCAAGCCAATTAAACTACAAACCTGTACATCTTTGGAGTGTGGGAGGAAACCGAAAATCTCAGAGAAAACCCACGTAGGTCACGGGGAGAACATACAAACTCCGTACAGATAAGCACCCGTAGTAAGGTTATTAAATACCAGTCAGGGCAAGGGCCTCCACACTCCAAGAATGAATTTGGCCAGGTGTAGTGAAATATTCAGCATCCACATAAAGGTGCGCATCTTCACCGACACTCAAAAAGATCCTCTCCATCCAGTTGTGGGCAATCTTGTGTGATTAACATTCACTTTCATTTGCTTATGCTTTTAATGCACTCACAAACCCCCAAAAATGACCACCCCATCCCCTGGTATATTGTAATGTCAGAATATGCACTATGCAGGGTACACGTTCTAAGATTAGTTACAGCGCCTTATTTCAGCAATCTTTGCCATTTGGCCAAGAATAACATCTTGGGAACAGAAACACCTCCAAGTTACATTCTATTCCGACATATATATCATATTTCCCTCAGAATATTCAAAATTGAAAAAGGTGACCATTAAATGAGTTTCTTGTCATTTTCATTTGCCGCAAATACTACTAGTTTTAGTCATTAGGGAATCTCGTTGTTGATCATGGAAAGCTGCCACTATTTGTGTTCATAACTTTGTCAACAAATGTATGTTTTGCACATATTAACCTTTCAGTAAAGGATCATTACTTACCCTGTTTTTATGTGCATTGATTGATGCATAGCGCACCGTGCCTCTGAACCCTGCCACCACCCGAGGCTGGGGGAAAAAAACCAGAAATAAAATAGAATTAATCAATAGCAAACTATGTTTGTTCAAGTAGAAAGTGTAAGTGACAACCAAGTACTTCTCTCAATACTGCAACAATGAACTCTGGTAGTCCCTCCATCAATGACACAGTCTGCAAATGTGCTCATTACTTGTTTCTGAATTAATCCAATAGGAAGCAAATGATTTATTTCCACTCTTTCATTGTTTAATGAGCAAGCTCAGCATAATTTAAGCAAATGCACTTTAACTAATCAAGCACAGGTGAAAGTGGTTCAAGGGACATTCAGTGCAAGCCAGAATCTATCTGCCTTAAGATTTTCAACTTGTGTTCAGCTTGCCGAGCTTCTATGTGGCAGATTTTTTTACATTTTCGGGTTTTTTACATTAAACCCATTAAATTTCAATTAATTTTGCTTTGAAATTTAAAGTCTGTAGAGTTCTTAATTATGCACCAAGAGACTACAGATGGTCGCATATTGAGCAAAAAACATACTATTAGAGGTTCTCAATGGGCCTGGCATCTTCTGTGGAGGGAAATGGACAGACAAGGTCTTCAGAAGAAGGATCCAACCTGGAATAAAGTCTGTCCTTTGTCTTCCACAGATGCTCCCTGACCTGCTGAGTTCCTTCAGCAGTTTGTATTTCTCACAGTTCTTGGTCAATTGGAAATAAAGAAACTGAACAAATCTTTCCTTGTTTACAAAAATGAAATTCCTGACCTGCAGAAGAAATGAGTGAGTGACTTGTTCTGAAAATTAAAAAGTGGCAATGACAATTTCAGTCAACAGGAAAAGTTAATTATATGTTAAGTTTCTCTCAGGCAGTATCTTAGGTTTATTTGCATTCCTGGTAGGACTCTTGGAACAGACGCTCTGAAGGCTGTCATAGAAGATTACCAGGTAAAAGAAGGTTAAAGGATTCAAAGACTTCCTGAAGAAATGCAAGACATCCACCTCCAAGTCGTCGGCCTATGGCTGCGCAAAGTGGATAAGGGGCATATTGGATGATATTCAGAACCAATGTCATGCATTGGAAGCTCAAAGAGGCCCTGTGCAAGCAGAAACTTTTACAAACCACACGCCAAACTTGTCAGGTGCAACTGTCCCATCTGTGCAAGGGTTCACAGCCCCATATTGTCTTCAATAGCCACCTCCAAATCCATTAAACCAGTCATCTACTTTATGAAAAATCAAACCTGGAAATGCTCAGCAGGTCAGGCCTCATTTGTTGGAAGAGATGAGCGAGTGACAATGGTAAAACATTTAAGTCTTGTTTAAGGACATCTTCCCAGTTCTCATGAAGAGACTTTGACCTAATCGTTAACTCTTTTTCTTCCTGCAGGTGCAGCCTAACCCGCTGAACAATGTTAATTTTTGATATACATGGTGGATGAATTCTTAATATATGTAATGGGCCAGACCCCACTGATCCCTCACTAGCAATTCTGTAGCATGCAGGGTGGTGCTCAGCAGGCAGCACATTGAACCTCAGCATGGAGATCGGAATAGTTCCTGCTGGTAGTTGGTCAAGTGGCTAATACTCTTTGTATTACACTGTTCTGAGGAAGAATATTGACCCAAATGAATATTGACCCAAATCATTAACTGGTTTGCTTTCCATAGACGTGGCTTGATTGACGGAATCTTTCTATAATTTGTTTTCATTTCAGATTCAGCATCCAGTCTTATTTGTTTCCTTATACAACCATTGCCAGCCAACATCTAACAGTCATTTTTCAGCAAGATAAACAGAAATTGTAATGTATACCCTCTGTTGCTTAGTAAAACAATTGAATTAAAGTTTAAAATTTGTTGCAAGTGCAAATTATGCAATTCTTTGACCACATCCTTTATTTGTCAGTCCTGTCGACTGCTAATGCATTCATGCTCTAAGACTGCAAAGCTGTACAAGGATATAAATCAAAACAAAATAAAGGAAAGCAGTTCATTGTGTATCAAGAAGGAACTGCAGATGCTGGAAGATCGAAGGTACACAAAAATGCTGGAGAAACTCAGCGGGTGCAGCAGCAGCTATGGAGCGAAGGAAATGGGTGACGTTTCGGGCCGAAACCCTTCTTCAGACTGATGGGGGAGAAGGAAGGAAAAAGGGAGGAGGAGGAGCCCGAGGGCGGGGGGATGGGAGGAGACAGCTCGAGGGTTAAGGAAGGGGAGGAGACAGCAAGGGCTAGCAAAATTGGGAGAATTCAATGTTCATGCCATCCGGACGCAAGCAACCCAGGCGGAATATGAGGTGCTGTTCCTCCATAGTTCATTGTGTATGCCTGATAGGCTTATGAGATGTAACACTGCAAGGGGTCAACTATACAAACGTAGTCTGATCTAGGTTCCAGATGAGACTACTGATGTTAAGAATATTTGAGACTTTTTTTTTAAACTGGGGGTATTTTTGTAGGTGTGAATAAAATCATGATTGTATATAGAAGAGCATAATCATGGTTTTATTTCAGTTTATTTCAACCTTCGACAATCAACGTAACCAGCAAAAGTACAGCATTGAAATTTTTGTCTGCTTCATCAGTCAATAAAGTCATATCCCATCCGCCCATTCAAATCAATATTCTTCTCTTGTTCCCATTAATCTTGACTGGCTCCAATAAAGGGTTTTTAAAAAGACTGCATGCAAGGATAAAGTTACACAACTAGTTTTAAAAAGTGCAGATGAAGATAATGATCTCTCCAATGATTAAATATATTTTTCCTTGTACATAATGGATTCTCACAATTCATTCAATCTCTCAAGTGTGTACCATATGCTCCCAGGTCCTGTCCAACAAATTAGTTTCTCTTATGTCAAGAATATGCATTCATATACATTTTGAATAAAAATAGTGATCATGAAAAGTACTTAATTGTGAAAATAATTAAGTATATACTGCAGTTTTATTATTTATTACACAAGAGGAACATTACTGGAAGATTCGGAAAGTTGGAATACAAGTTCAGAATGAGCGAGTAGGAAAAATTGCAGGGACCACAGAACCTGTTTTCTTTCAGTTGAGTGGTCTGATCATTGATGGACATTTTCTCAAAGGTGATTCCAGATCCAATTAGAAACTCACTGAGTGGAGCAGGAAAGTTAGAACAATTCCTTATGCAGATGCTAAAGATGCAAGTTCCCATACGACTTATGGGAGAAAGCACTGCTTTCTTTTCTGGTACTGCTTCATTTCAGCGATGAGCCCATTTCAACGTTGTCAGTATGACTCATTGAGCTATATGCAATAAATTGTTCTCTTTTATTAAACATAGAAAAGTAAATCATATGAATACGTTCTTCGGCCCACAATATCCACACCAAACATGGTGCCAGGTTAAACTAATCTCCTCAGCCAGGACATAATCCATTCCCTGCATATTCATGTGCCTATCTAAATGCCACACTCATATCTGCCTCCACCACCATGCCTGGCAGCACATTCCAGGCACCCACCACTCTGCATTAAAAACTTTCTCTATACATCTCCTTGAAACTTTGCCCCCTCTCAACTGAAAGCTCTGCCCTCTAGTCTTTAACATTTCCACCCTGGGAAGAAGGTTCTATCTATGCTTTTCATAATTTTATATTCTTCTATTAGGTCTCTGCACAACCTCCGGTGTTGTAGAGAACACATTCCAAGTTTGTCCAACCTCTCCTTACAGCTAATGCCCTCTAACTCAGGCAGTCTTCTGTTAAATCTTTTCTGCACCCTCTCCAAAGCCTTTACCTCTTTTATTGCAACAACCAGAACTGCACACAATACTCCAAATTTAGCTTAACCAAAGTCCTATAAAGCTGTAACATGACTTCCTGATTCTTATATTCAATGCCCAGATCAATGAAGGCACATGTGCCACAGTCCTTCTTTACCACTACATGCACTGCCATCTTCAGGCAGCTGTGCACCTGGAGACCACAATCCCTCTGTACATCAATGCTGTCAATGGTCTTGCCGTTAACTGTATACTTTCCCTTGCATCTGATCTCCCAAAGTACAACACCTCACTAGCTTGGATTGAACTCCATCTGTTATTTCTCTGCTCATTTCTGCAGATTATCTATATCCAGTTGTTTCCTTTGACAGCCTTCCTCACTGTCCACAACTCTACCTATTTTGGTGTTATCTACAAACTTAAGGGCCTGCCCCGCGAGCATGTGACTCCATGCGGCAAGCGCGATCTAACGCGGTCACTTGAGCCGTACGGCCTCGCGGGGCCGGTCCCACTTCGATTGCCGGAGCCGTATGGAGTTGTGCGGAGCTGGTCCCGACATCGCGCGGGGCTCCGAAAAACTGACCGTGTTCAAAAATTCCGCGCGGCAACGGCCTGCCGGCCCGCAGCCGCCTCGACGCCGTACGCACCGTCTTGACGGGCGTGCGCAGCGTCTTGACGCCGTACGTCACGCGCGAACTTCCGGCGGACTTCGCTCGAACTTCACGTCACTCGCTCGACCTCCGCGCGGCCCCCGCTTCCGGTTTGGTCGCACTCGCTGCGTGCAGGCGCATGCTGGTGGGACCGGCCCTCTACGGGGATCACTCGACCTACGCGCGGCCCCCGCTTCCGGTTTGGTCGTGCTTGCCGCATGCAGGTCGCATGCTCGTGGGACAGGCCCTTAACTAACCAACCCATTTGCATTATTCCAAGGTATTTATAGATGTCACAATACCTGCCTCAACCATCTTCTCGGGCATCTCATACAATACACACACCATCCTCTGGGTGAACGAGATGCCCCTCAGGTTCCTATTAAATTTTTTCTCTCTCACCTTAAACCTATGCCCTTTAGTTCTACACTGGAGAAAAATACTCTCTGCATTAACTCAATCTATTCCATTCTTGATTTTATATACGTCTATAAGATCACCCCTCAGTCTCCTGCACTCCAAGGGATGAAGTCCTAACTGACCCAACATCACCCTATAGCTCAAGCCCTTGAGTCCTGATAACATCCTTGTAAATCTTCTCGGCACCCTTTCTTCCTGCATATTTAGATCTTTCCTATAGCAGAGTGACTACAACCGAATACAATACTAGAAATGTCGCCACACCAACTTCTTGGACAACTCTAACATAATGTTCAAACTTCTATATGCAATTCCCTGACTGAAGGCGGCCAGTATGCAAAAAATCTCCATCATCCTGTCTACTTGCGATGCTGCTTTCAGGGAAAGATGTAGTTCCATTCCCAGATCCCTCTGCCCTACAATACTTCAAGACCCTACGGTTCGCTGCAAAGATCCTGCCCTGGTTTGATTTCTCAAAATGCAGCACCTCACACTTGTCTGTATTCATCTCTATTAGCCATTCCTTGGCCCACTTGCACAGCTAATCAAGATTCCATTATATTTCTTGATAACCATCTTTACTCTCCACGATAACCCATTTAGGTGTCTTCTACAAATTTGCTAATCATGCCTTATATATTCTTATCCAACTCATTGATGTAGATGACAAAAGCAATGGGGCCCTGCAAAGATCCTTGAGGCACACCACTTGTCAGAGTCCTTCAGTCCAAAAACAACCTTCCACCACCTCCATCCTTCTATATACTACCATGAAGTACATTGAGGGAAGATACGCACAGAAGTGTCTCAAACAAGGTCATATGGGTCGAGATTGGGAACAAAGTTGTATCGCAGACTACCTAACAATTAATAGAAGATAAAAGAATGGATATATAGATAAATAGCAAAGAGATGTGATTCAAAAATAGGGAATACAATTACCCGAATATTAACTGGGGATAGTCTTCACATAAAAGGTGAGGAGAATAGAGTTTTTAAGGTGCGCCCAGCAGAGCTCTTTGGCACAGTATGGAGTTAGACCAATGAGGGAAGGAGTGTTACTGTTTATGGGACAAGATTTGGATGGATCAAAATTGTGGAAGTGGACTGGGGGAACAAAGAGGCAAATTTCTGTAAAATAAAACAAGATCTAGCAAACATAGACTGGTATTATCTCCTTGCACTTAATTCTACATCGGCACATTGAGATGCATTGAAAGGATAGTGAGCATTCAGGGTCCTCTTTTAAGGTCAAAAGGTAACGTCCAGGGAACCCTGGATGACAATAGAACGTGTGAATAATTATACGACTGAAACAGGGAATTATTGAAACAAATTAACACAAATAACAACGATTGATGCTCTGATATCCATTTGCTTCCTCAAACCATTTAAGAAAAAATAACAATAAAGGGGATACTAGATATAATAGTCAATTGTCTTCAATTTGTTTAGACGTCTTGATTATGTTATTCACATCACAGGGAAACTGTAAATAAACAATACATTGTACTTTATTTGCTATAATTTGTTTAAAAAAAGATGTATATTGACAAGTTTTTTTTGTTTCAGTGAAAGTCACGTCATTCCTCTTTTATTTGTGATAGTAGGAGTATTTTCACCTTCACATCACAAGCAACTGCTAATATTACTTAAGACTCAAAAGAGTAGAATTTGTTGGGTGGGAGAAGCAAGATAGGAATGCAGTTAACATAAAACAGGACTTAGCAAACTTAGACTGGTAACATCTAACAACCCACCCCCACATGCATCCTACCAGACAAGCATAGATCACCTATCTCGTGCAGCTCGCCTTGCAATAATTACAGCAATTACTTTAAATTTGTCTAAATATTGAAATGTGTTAAGAGGGAAAGCTCACAAACTGCTAATACAATAATTGATGCATAATAACTGCATGAATATTAGAGAGGGTGCAGGTGCGGGAAGTGCTTTGAAAAATCCGTGGCAAGTTGCAGCAATGTTTCGCATAGACTAGTCTTTGCTGCGATGTTGTGTCAGTGATGATGGGAGTTACTTTTCAAGGTGGTAGGGAGTGTAAATCTAATTGCCTGCTTTGTCCTGGATGGTGTTGAACTGCCATTTCCAAAACTACCTTATAAACTTGCCAGGTGTTTGTTCCGATAGAGCTGCAACAACAACGTCTCTTTAAATGGCCGCGGGACTTGTTAGCGCCCGCCGGGGGCGCCAACACCAAGACCCGGAGCGCGGCCTTGCATCGCCCCGCGCGGCTTTAATGGCCGTGGGACTTATTTACCATCGCCCGCCGGGGGCTTTGACTCTGACATCAGGAGGAGAACGAGGAGTGCAGGGGAGAGATAAGACTTTGCCTTCCATCACAGTGAGGGGAGATTCACTGTGATGGATGTTTGTGTAAATTGTGTTGTGTCTTGGTTCAGATTCAGATTCAGATTCAATTTTAATTGTCATTGTCAGTGTACAGTACAGAGATAACGAAATGCATTTAGCATCTCCCTGGAAGAGCGACATAGCAAATGATTTGAATAAATAATAATAAGTGATAATAAGTGTCCGGGGGGTGGGGGGGGTGATTGGCAGTCACCGAGGTACGTTGTTGAGTAGAGTGACAGCCGCCGGGAAGAAGCTGTTCCTGGACCTGCTGGTTCGGCAACGGAGAGACCTGTAGCGCCTCCCGGATGGTAGGAGGGTAAACAGTCCATGGTTGGGGTGAGAGCAGTCCTTGGCGATGCTGAGCGCCCTCCGCAGACAACGCTTGCTTTGGACAGACTCAATGGAGGGGAGCGAGGAACCGGTGATGCGTTGGGCAATTTTCACCACCCTCTGCAATGCCTTCCGGTCGGAGACAGAGCAGTTGCCATACCATACTGTGATGCAGTTGGTAAGGATGCTCTCGATGGTGCAGCGGTAGAAGTTCACCAGGATCTGAGGAGACAGATGGACCTTCTTCAGTCTCCTCAAAAAGAAGAGACGCTGGTGAGCCTTCTTGATCAGAGTTGAGGTATTGTGGGTCCAAGAGAGGTCATCGGAGATGTTGACTCCCAGGAACCTGAAGCTTCGTTAATGTGGATGGGGGTGTGCACGCCCCTGGACTTCCTGAAGTCTACAATGAGCTCCTTGGACTTCTTGGAGTTAAGGGCCAGGTTGTTGTCAGCGCACCATGCTGCTAAGTGCTGGACCTCCTCCCTGTAGGCCGACTCATCGTTGTTGCTGATGAGGCCAATCACCGTTGTATCATCTGCATACTTGATGATGGTGTTAGTACCATGTACAGGTGTGCAGTCATAGGTGAAGAAGGAGTAGAGGAGGGGGCTCAGCACACAGCCCTGTGGAACACCGGTGTTCAGGGTGAGGGTTGAAGAGGTGTGCTTGTCTAACCTAACAGACTGGGGTCTGTTGGTTAGAAAGTCCAGTATCCAGTTGCAGAGGGAGGGGTCGATGCCCAGGTTACCGAGTTTGGTGATCGGTTTTGATGGTATAATGGTGTTGAATGCTGAGCTGTAATCGATGAACAGCATTCTTACGTAAGTGTCTCTGTTGTCGAGGTGGGAGAGGGCGGAGTGAAGTGCCGTTGAGATGGCATCCTCCGTACTCCTGTTCTTGCGGTAGGCAAACTGATAGGGATCCAGTGTGGGGGGTAGGCAGCTTTTGAGGTGTGCCAGGACCAGCCTCTCGAAGCACTTGGTGATGATGGGGGTAATTGCAACTGGGCGGAAGTCGTTCAGGGTTGCCGCAGTGGAGTGTTTTGGCACTGGCACGATGGAGGTGGTTTTAAGGCACGTGGGGACAACTGCTTGGGCAAGTGACAGGTTGAAGATGTCAGTCCAGACGTCTGTCAGCTGCGCAGCACAGGCCCTGAGCACGCGCCCGGGGATGCCGTCAGGGCCAGCAGCTTTACGTGCATTAGTCCTACTCAGTGCCACGAATACGTCGTAGGGGGTGAGTTTGAGGGGTTGGTAATCGGCAGGTAGCACAGCCTTGATGGCTGTCTCTAGATTGTCCCTGTCGAAGCGGCCATAGAAGTGGTTAAGCTCCTCAAGGAAGGAGGCGTCGCTGGATGTGGGGGTGGTGTTGGAGGGTCTGTAGTCCGTGATGGCCTGGATGCCTTGCCACATGCGTCGGGGGTCGGAGTTGTTGTTGAAAAGTGCTCCTCAATCCTGAGCTTATGGCAGTGCTTGGCCTTCTTGATGCCCCTCTTCAGGTTAGCCCTGGATGAACTGTAGGCTCGAGCATCGCCCTAGTTCTTCTTCTTGTTTGTAATACTGCAGAAACCAAATTTCGTTTGAACCTCTGGGTTCAAATGACAACAAATAAATTGTATTGTAATAAATTGTATTGTATTGTATCTCGCCAAAAATATAAAATGTTCCTAGACATGTCCTGTCACAAATAGCAAGAAAAATCCATTGCAGTTAATTACTGCCTGAATTCCCTATCATCAATCTTTAGCAGAGTGACGGGAGGTTATATAATCAGTACTATAAAGCAGCTCTTGCCAATGACCCATCTAGTGAAGTTCAATTTGTTCTACCAGGGTCTCCTACCCCCTTATTATATTGCCACCAAGTTCATGCAGAGATCCTTCCTCGCTTACAACTGGAAGTGCAATAGAAAATATAGAAAATAGGTGCAGGAGGAGGCCATTTGGCCCTTTGAGCCGGCAAAGCAGGTCAAAATGGTACAGGCATAACCAACTGCATAATTCAGCTCTGCCCAATACAATTATTCACATTTCAAAAGAAAATACTTACAGGTCTAACGTCTCCACAGGAATTTGTGAACTGTCGTGCCAAACCAAAGTCCAGCATGAAACACTTTCTGCAGGTGCTTGGAAAGCGGCCCATTGCAAAGTTTGACTGAAAATTAAACATAACATTTTGCTGTATTTAGTGAATAAATTGGCACAAACCTCACAATTACTTTCACAGTTACAAGTTAAAAAGACTTAGAATTATAGCTGTAAAGTCACACAGGATGAAATACTTCTGTGCACTGAGTCCATGTAATCGAAAGCACACATTTACAGCTGTACAGTGTTCCTCATTAAAAAAAAACTTGAGATGCCAATTAGGGGAAGGAGAAAGTTTGCTGGCCGTGGAAGGAAACAGAAGGTATTCTCTAACAAATTAGACACAAGTGCTGGAGTAACAGAGGCTCAGGCAACATCTCTGGAGAAAATGGACCGGTCATGTTTTTGGGTTGGGATCCCTCTTCAGGCTGCTTGTAGTGGTGAGCAAAGAAAGCTGCAAGAGAGATGGGGCAGCACAAAGCCTAGCAAGTGATAGGTGGATACAGGTGAAGGGGGGTTTGATAGGCAGATGGTAGGACTAAAGACCAGAGATGTAAAGGCAGAAGGCATGAGACAAAAGGGTTGAAAAGTTGCAAAAGATGAAACTAGAGAAATTCATAAAGGTGGAAGGGGAGTCCAGGTTGTGGGGGGGGGGGGGGGGGCAGGAGCGGTGAAGAAGCGGGGTTGGGGGGGTTGGTTAGTTACCTAAAATTGGAGAATTGCTCCTACCGTTGGATTGTAAGCTACCCATATGGAATACGAGATACTGTTCCTCCAGTTTGCATGTGCCTCACTCGAAGGAGACCCTGGACAGAAAAGGTCAGTTTGGGAATGGGAGGACGACTGGAAACCTGGAAAGACGACCTGGAAGACAACTTAGAAACCTGGAAATCCAGTAGGCAAATCCAAGCGCAATTGTTCGGCGAAATGGTCGCCAAGTCTATGCTTGGTCTCGCCGATATAAAGGAGGCCACATTGGGAACACTGGATGCAGTAGATGGCATTAGAGATGGTGTACGTGTACCTCTGCTTCACCTGGATGGACTTCTGGGATCCCTAGATAGATGTAAGGGAGGTGGTATAGGAACAGGTGTTACATATCCTGCGGTTTCACCCACCAGCCTCCGTATCCAACACATCCTTCTCCGACATTTCCCCACTTCCAGCATGATCCCACCACCTGTCAAAACTTTCCATTCCCACTTCTTTCCATCTTCACAGAGATCCTTATTTCACTCATGCCTTCCTATCCAACAACCTCTTCCAGCTACTTTTCCCTGCAACTACAGATGTAACTCCTGTCCCTATACCATCTCCCTCACCTCCACCCAGGGGAGCCAGCAGCCCTTCCAGGTAAGACAGAGGTTCTAATCCCATCTACTGCATCTGGTGTTCCCGATTTGCCCTCCTTTACATTGGTAAGATGAAGCGAAGACCCAAGTGTCTCACACCTGTTTATTCATCTCTGGCCTTAGTCCAATCAACCCGACCTGTATCCACACATCACATGTCTGACTTTGCCCTGCCCCTCCTTTCTTCCAGCTTTCTTACCTCCCTCCCCCCTCCCCAACCCACCACAATCAGTCTGAAGAAGGGTCCCAAGCTGAAACATCATCTATCCATGTTCCCCAGAAATAAAAGTTCCTGTAATATTTCTAAGCAAAGGCATTCTTGTCTCAAATGGAGTCAAAGGAACAATTAACAGCAGTGCAATGCAAGGTTCCAGATAAATGGTCTCCTGAAGAAGTTAGTCATGGATAAATAAGTAATTATAGGTCTTTATCTCTCCCAGGTCAATTTGCCCAACATTATATTTAATACATAATAATAAAAGTGAGAAAACAAATGTGTTTTAAATTGCAGAGATGGGAACTGGGTAGGGGTCTTGATCTTCACATCTCCTGTCATATTACTTTTATAAAAGAGAACAAAGGTAATGTGAAGACCAAGGGAATCCAGAGTGACACAATGCTATCAATGCTGATGACTGCTCATTAATAGCTGATTTGACACTGAGTGTAAAAATAACTAGCCAGTCCCACCACAAAAAGGGAAGGTTGGTTAAATTAAATTTTGCATTCAATAAGCCAAGCCAACACAACCAAATATTATTATTAGATTATCAGCCAAAATGTTCTTTAAGAAACTACCAACTTCTGTGATGCCAGCTGCATACTATTAATTGCTTAAGATTGACCACGCTCCATTAAGTCCAAAAAACATCAAATTACATAATGAAACTACTTACATTGCCTGCTTCAGTGGTTGCACTATGGTAACTTATTCCCCAAACCATATTACATCTTAATTATCAACACGTCATGCTTGGTTCAGAAAACTGATCTTGCCCAAGTCAGTAGGTTGTGGCAGCAACTAGAGAATTCAGCTTATGGCTCAAACCTTTCTGAATGAATGCTTTGCTTGCTGATATCAGTCAAATTTGTACCCATCCTGTCCCATACCAATCAACAGATAAATATAGAAGGAAAACCAATTCCATTTAATAGGCAGGAAAATGGAACACAGTAGGATTACAGTAGTGGGTGAGGGACATTCAAATGTAGATAATTATTCTCGTAGAAACATTACACACAGACTTGACAATGCACTTGGGAGAAAGGCAAGGCTGGACTGCATCTATTTGGGCCTTCGACTACCACTTTGCTATCATTGCTATCACTGAATTACAATTAAAAAAAAAACAGGATAGGCACAGAACGCTGCAGTAACCCAGTGGGTTAGACAGCGGATTGATGACGTTTTGAGTCAGAACCCTTCTTCAGACTGATAGTTGGAGGGATAGGGGGATGCGGGAGGAAAAGATCTGGGAGCAAGAATAGACCATTCAGGGCCGGCAACAGATGGTTCTCTGATAGGCCAATTGTTGGCTAGGAACAGTGTGATTCCAGGAGAGATACATCATTGCCAACTGTGGAACTAGTTAACTGAGTTTTAGTGAAAAAGGGATGGGCGAGAGCAAAGGGAGGGGGCAAGGGAGTGCATGTAGAATGTAGAATTTACCTAAAATTAGAAAATTCAACATTCATACCGTTTGGTTGTGAACTACCCAAGTGAAATATGAGGTGCTGTTTTCATCCGAATTGTGTGCGGCTTCACTCCGGCAATGGAGGCGGTCCAGGACAGAAAGGTCAGTATGGGAATGGGAAGGAGAGTTAACATTTAAATAAAACAGGATTGGGAACTCAATATTCCAAGGAATGGAATCTTCAGATGAGAAAGTTGATGAAGTATAAAATAATTGATATTACAATATTATTGCAGGAGGGAGTTACTGCAGTAACGAAATAGGATACGGAAAGATCTTCAAATAAGGCCCTATGAGTAGAGCTTAGGAACAGCAAGGTGCCCTGTGACTGGAGGACAGTGGACATAAAACCTTAATTCAGCAATAAAGGCAAGGATAAGTAAGGACAGACCAGCGAGTTGTGAAGTTATTGGAAAACATTCTGAAGATCAGGATAAATCTACACCTGGAGAGTTGGGGACACTTGGAGAGTTGTTCAGGGAGTTACCATGGGTTTCTGATGAAGGAAATCCTATCCGACTATGTTGATTGTGTTTCTCGAGAAGATGACTAAGTGTGTAAACAAGAGCAGTGAGGTCGTCTACAAACATTGACCTTCGACAACGTTCCATGTGGGAGATTGATTTCAAAACCCCATAAGATCCAGGGCAATATTGGAAATTAGATCTGAATTTGGCTTGAAAGCAGAAGGTTATTAAGGTCCAAGGTTATTTTTTATCATTGGAAGCCTGTGACCATTGGTGTAGTATCAGGACAGGTGCTGGCACTCTCACACTTTGTCATTTATGTTAGCAATGTTCATCCGAATATAAAAGATACAATTAATAAGTTTGTAAATGACATGAAAATGGCAGTTGTTGATAGTAAAGATAAATTTTGACCATGGAACAACATTAATTGGTTGGCAATATGGACAAGAGATGGCAGATATAATTTATTCTTGAAAAATGTGAGGTGATGCATATTGGGAGGACTAGTAAGGCTATAATAGGCTGAAGTCAGCATGGTTTTGTGAAGGGGAGACCTAACCTGATAAATCTGTTGGAATTCTCCGAGGACGTAAATAGCAAGATACACAGAGGAGTCAGTAGATGTTGTTTACTGGCATTTCCAGAAGACCTTTAATAAAGTGGTTTGGATAAGAGTAGATGTGGAGAGGATGTTTCCACAAGTGGGAGATCTAGGACCAGAGGTCACAGCCTCAGAATAAAAGGACATTCCCCTTTTGGAAGGAGATGAGGAAGAATTTATTTGGTCAAAGGATGGTTAAAATGTGGAATTCATTGCCACAGAAGGCTGTGGAGGCCGTAAATGGATATTTTTACGGTAGAGATATATTCTTGATTAGTACAGGTGCTAGGGGTTATGGGGAGAAGAAGGCAGGAGGACGGGGTTGAGTGGTAGAATTAGATCAGACATGATTGAATGGCAGAGTAGACTTGATGGGTCGAATTGCCTAATTCTGCTCTTATTACTACTGAACTTTTGAACTTATCAAGTGCCGCACGTGAGGCTGCTAAACAAGATGAGTCCATGGTGATTCAAGAGAGTAAGGGGGCAGGCGTTAGTGGAGTTGCTATTTCTAAGGAGAAGGTGCTTGGGTAGCTAAAATATCTGAAGGTGGATAAGTCACCTGGACAAGATGGACTGCACACCAGGGTTCTGAAAGAGGTAGCTTTAGAGATTGTGGAGGCATTAGTAGTGATCTTTCCAGAATCACTAGAGTGGTCGCAGAGGACTGGCAGATTGCAAATGCTACCTCACTGATCAAGAAGGGAGCGAGGCAAAAGAGGGGAAATCGTAGGTTGGTTAGCCTGACTTCAGTGGTTGGTAAGATTTTAGAGTCCTTATTAAAGGTGAGGCTGCCAAGTACTTGGAAGCACATGATAAAATATGCCAAAGTCAGCATGGTTTTGAAAAGGGGAGATCTTGCCTGACAAATCTTTTGGAATTGTATGAGAAAGTAAATAGAAGGATAGACAAAGGGGAGTCAGTGGATATTGTTTACAGTTGATTTTCAGAAAACCTATGACAATGTGCCGCAAGTGAGGCTGCTAAACAAGAAGAGACCCCACAGTATTAGAGGGAAGATACTAGAATGGATAAAAGGTTGGCTGAATGGCAGAATGCAAATAGTGGGCATAAAGGGGGCCTTTTCTGGTTGGCTGCCGATGACTAGAGGTGTTCTGCAGTGGTCAGTGTTGAGCCCGCTACCTTACACATTATATCTTGCTTTGGATGATGGAATTGATGGCTTTGTGGCCAGGTTTGCAGATGATACAAAGATGGGTGAAGGGGCAGGTAGCATGGAGGAAGCAGGGAGAACATGCAGTCACTGGGAGAACGTACAAACTTCACACAAGCAGTACCGGAAATCAGGCTGGAATCTAGGTCTCTGGAGCTGTGGTGCAGCTGCTCTACTAAACCTGTCCCACCAAAGGAGACAATGCATAGATAGGGTAGACCGTCAGAATTTTTTTCCCAGGTTCAAATATGGTGAGAGGGGCAAAGTTTAAAGTAGTTGTGTGGATCAGGTTGGTGAGTACCTGGAATGCACTACTGGGGATGGTGGTTGAAGCAGATACAGTAGTTGTATTTTAAATACTTTTGGATAGGCATATTGATATGCAGGGAATGGAGGGATATGGGTTATGTGCAGGTAGATAAGTAATGGTCTTTGAATCGTGTTTGTGTGGGCCGACGGGCCAGTTCTGGTGCTGTACTGTTCTACATTTCAGGGCAAAGGAGTGGGACACGCTCGATTCCTCCTACACAGAGGCATGTATTCAGCAGGCCGAGCTGTAAATGGCTGCCAATTCTCAAACTCAAGCCTGATGAACTTAAAACTAACACACAACAGTTAATTCAGTTGCAAATGCTCTCCGAATTACTTACAGGTTTGATGTCCCTGTGAAGAAAGCCCACAGTGTGAATACTTTCTATTGCTTCAAGAATTTGTTTTCCCAGTCGTAGAATAGTGCTGATGCTAAAGGTACCTCTTGACTGGCTGCGACGTAGATCTGCAAGATTTCGACCCTGAAATGAATGCAAATAAATATTTATTAAAGACCTGAAAATATAGTAATCTTGTCACTCATGATAATAAATTCCTTGAGTAATTTAATTGTTCTATTTCGGTACATATGACAATCAAACACTCTTGACTCTCTCTTCATTCTCAATAGGTTTTTTTCTGCACAGCCAATTAATCAGTGAAAATCAAGTGGCTTAGTAATTTCAGTGGCCAGACATCTCCAGACCTCCATCTTCCTTTCGGATAAATTCATAGCCTCAACCCCATAATATTTACTTCTTGACTTGCCTCACAATCTTGTTGGTGCTATGTTTAAGGGCATTCAGTTTCTTTAAGGAAGGCTACAAAAGGAGACAAAGAACACTATTTTGGTTTGTTAGTTGATGCATTTGATTCTAACTTCTGCACATATTTTGCAAAATGCAAGAAACACTTTAAGGTTAATAGATGGATGATAAGATTAGTACTTTATTGTTTATTTGATTTTATTATGGGACCTATCCAAAAAAGCAAATTGGAACAAATACCCGAAGGAGGTCAACATATTTTAATCCCTGGCACACTGGGGATATCCAGTCTCAATGCATTATCATTAAGGGAATTCCAATTGACCTTATTGCTCTTCAGTTAGGGTAGAACTGACCTTCATTACTGCTCACTGCCTAGTGACCTACACTGGAAACACATGGACCCAATATCTCATAAAGTTCAAAGCATAATCCGTACAATTTCTCCATTTAAAAAAATGATTCAACATGCAATTAGACATTCTGACTTCCCACATACATCCTTGAGGGAGGCAACAGAAAACTTCAAGCTAGTGACCTTCCCCATAGGAAATATGAACTGGATAAATTATCCACGAGATGGTAGACGTGTGAAGTGCCTTATATAACCTCTTTAATTAGTCTTGAGTCATATCAGACAATGAAAATCGGGGAATAAAATGCATGTCAGCATGGTTTGGCCAATGGAAAATTTCCTGGTAAATTAAACTGAAGGCATATTGCACCCAAATAATCTGTGCAAAGTTTCAGACTCTAATACACTAATATATAATCTGGTCATAGCAATTACGTAAAACGTGTGCCCAGAAAGCAGCTTTATACACTGGGGACAGTATAAAATACTGCCTAAATTATTGTTGTTATATGCAGTAAATAGAATACGAAAATCTTCAAACTTCCTATTGTTTGGTGATCTCATCAGGATGTGGTAACAGAAGGGTTAAATCAATAGACAAGGAACCAGAGTTCCAGACCATTCATCAAGAGGTTCAAGTTCAAATCTACCATGGTATTGGGTAGTTGGATTCAAGTAATTAAATAAAATCAATAATTTGAAACGTGCCTGTATAGAGAACAAGTGCCTGTGTTGAGATTAAAATAATATATGGAATATTCATCAATACTGAACCCCCAATACCGTGCTTTAAGTTGTATACTAATCTCTTATGTGGGACCTTGTCGAAAGCCTTCTGAAAGTTCAGATATAACACATCCACTGGTTCTCCCTTATCTACTCTACTAGTTACATCCTCGAAAATTCTATAAGATTCGTCAGACATGATTTACCTTTCATAAATCCATGCTGACTTTGTCGAATGATTTCACCACTTTCCAAATGTGCTGCTATCCCATCTTTAATAACTGATTCTAGCAGTTTCCCCACTACCGATGTTAGACTAACTGGTCTGTAATTCCTCGTTTTCTCTCTCCCTCTCTAAAAAGTGGGGTTACATTAGCTACCCTCCAATCCTCAGGAACTACTCCAGAATCTAAAGAGTTTTGAAAAATTATCACTAATGCATCCACTATTTCTGGGGCTACTTCCTTAAGTACTCTGGGATGCAGCCTATCTGGCCCTGGGGATTTATCGGCCTTTAATCCATTCAATTTACCTAACACCACTTCCCGGCTAACCTGGATTTCACTCAGTTCCTCCATCTTATTTGACCCCCGGTCCCCTGCTATTCCCGGCAGATTATTTATGTCTTCCTTAGTGAAGACAGAACCAAAGTAGTTATTCAATTGGTCTGCCATGTCCTTGTTCCCCATGATCAATTCACCTGTTCCTGATTGCAAGGGACCTACATTTGTTTTAACTAATCTTTTTCTCTTCACATATCTATAAAAACTTTTGCAGTCAGTTTTTATGTTCCCTGCCAGTTTTCTTTCATAATCTATTTTCCCTTTCCTAATTAAGCCCTTTGTCCTCCTCTGCTGGACTCTGAAAGCCTACCAGTGCACTGGTAGGCTGATTTTTCTGGCTAATTTGTATGCTTCATCTTTTGTTTTGATACTATCCCTGATTTCCCTTGTTATCCACGGATGCACTACCTTCCCTGATTTATTCTTTTGCCAAACTGGGATGAACAATTGTTGTAGTTCATCCATGCAGTCTTTAAATGCCTTCCATTGCATATCCACCGTCAACCCTTTAAGAATCAATTGCCAGTCTATCTTGGCCAATTCATGTCTCATACCATCAAAGTTACCTTTCTTTAAGTTCAGGACCCTTGTTTCTGAATTAACAATGTCACTCTCCATCCTAATGAAGAACTCAACCATATTATGGTCACTCTTGCCCAAGGGGCCACGCACAACAAGACTGCTAACTAACCCTTCCTCATTACTCAATACCCAGTCTAGAATAGCCTGCTCTCTCGTTGGTTCCTCTACATTTTGGTTTAGAAAACTATCCCGCATACATTCCAAGAAATCCTCTTCCTCAGCACCCTTACCAATTTGATTCACCCAATCTATATGTAGATTGAAGTCACCCATTATAACTGTTTTACCTTTGTTGCACGCATTTCTAATTTCCTGTTTGATGCCATCCCCAACTCCACTACTACTGTTAGGTGGCCTGTACACAACTCCCACTAGCGATTTTTTGCCCCTTAGTGTTTCGCAGCTCTACCCATATAGATTCCACATCCTCCAAGCTAATGTCCTCCCTTTCTATTGCGTTAATCTCCTCTCTAACCAGCAACGCTACCCCACCTCCTTTTCCTTTCTGTCTATCCCTCCTGAATATTGAATATCCCTGGATGTTCAGCTCCCAGCCTTGGTCACCCTGGAGCCATGTCTCCGTGATCCCAACTATATCATAGTCATTAATAGCTATCTGCACGTTCAACTCATCCACCTTATTACGAATGCTCCTTGCATTGAGACACAACGCCTTCAGGCTTGTTTTTACAACACTCTTGCCCCTTATACAATTATGTTGAAAAGTGGCCCTTTTTGATTTTTGCCCTGGTTTTGTCTGCCTGCCACTTTTACTTTTCACCTTGCTACCTATTGCTTCTACCCTCATTTTACACCCCTCTGTCTCTCCGCTCACACATTTAAGAAACCCTTTCCCTTTAACTCCATCCTCGACTATCCCATTTGACACCCCACCCCCCTTATTCAGTTTAAAAACACACGTGTAGCAGTGGCAAACCTGCCTGCCAGAATGCTGGTCCCCCACCTGTTAAGATGCAATCCGTCCCTTTTGTACAGTTCCCCCTTACTCCAAAACAGATCCCTGTGATCTAAGAATCTAAATCCCTGCCCCGTGCACCAGTTCCTCAGCCACACATTCAGGTCCCGTATCTCCCTGTTACTGCTCTCTCCAGCACGAGGAACTGGAAGCAAACCGGAGATAACAACCGTGGAGGTCCTGCTTTTCAGCATTTTTCCGAGCTCTCTAAAGTCACGCTGCAGAATATTCATCCCCTTCTTTCCGACATCGTTTGTGCCGACATGCACTACCACTTCCGGTTGTTCACCTTCGCCCTTGAGGATTTTCTGCACTCTGTCCGTGACATCCTGAATCCTGGCACCAGGAAGGCAGCACACCATCCTCGAATCCCGTCTGTTGCCACAGAAACCCCTGTCCGTACCTCTCACAATGGAGTCTCCCACTACAATGGCGTTGCCTGACGTTGGCCTATTTGGTTTTGGCTCAACAGCCCCTTTTGCTTCGCAAGCCAGTCCGCTGCTCGGTGTAATAACGTCTTCTGTCCCGACAGCTTCTAAGTGGGTGAACCTGTTCACAAGAGGTACAACACCCGGGGACGTTTGCATTCCATGCTTCCCTCCCTTTCTCACCGTCACCCACCTTCTCTCTTCCAGTACCTTAGGTGTAACAATCTTACTGTAGGACTTGTCGAGGAACGACTCAGTTTCTCGGACGAACCAGAGGTCATCCACTTGCTTCTCCAGTTCTCCAACACGGTCCTTCAGGAGCTGTACCTGGATGCACTTCTCACATTTGTAGCAGCCAGAAGCACCAGCAGTGTCCTTGACCTCCCACATACTGCAAGCATCACACTGAATCAGCTTGCCTGACATCTCCTTCTTTCGTCTCTCCCTCTCCAGCGTTTTGCGTAGACTCCTCGCCGAAGACTCTTGAGCCAAAGACTCACACTTTACTCACAGGGCACTTCCCTCACAAGCGCTCACTCACTGCCGCTCCCTAAGAGCCGTCTTGCTTATATTGACTGATAAATTGCCTAATTTACCAATTTACAAACCAAATTCCTCAGTTTTCAACTGTTTTCCCCCCTCTGACTCACTTCTAACTTTCCTTCTACTTGGGCTAGAGCCAATCAGTGTTTTCTCCTGCTTATCTTTGTTGCTGTTGCTTCCAAATCCACAGCAGCTCTGAGTAAAGTCTGCCTGTGCTTTGCCTCTCCTTTTCAACTGTTTTCTTCCCTCTGACACTTCTCTCCTCCCACTTGATCTGCATTTAAGGGTTAACTCCAAAGCTCGAAGAAAATTAGTTCACAGAAATTGATGGCACAAATGTATTCCACTGAATGTACTCTGTACACTCAAGTCTATTCAATGAGTTCAATGCATTTTGCCATGCCTACTGTGACAGCAAAACCGACAGCTAAATGATGGGGGATGAAACATTAAACACCAAAGATGTCAAAACATGTGGGTTACTCCAAATAGAAATTAATGGGTTGGCAAAAAAGACTGCTTGTCATTTGATTAGGTTTTTCCTCTTGGTCAAAGTCAGGATAAGTGCAATTGAGAAGATAGAGAAATGGATCACAACTTTATGTAGTTAACAAAGGTGGGATGTTAACTTAGGATGTCACCACTGGCATACTGCAGCAAATGGAATTCATGTTAGTCAAATCCAAAGCCATTCATTTTATATCTAAAAGAAAAACAGCAGCTTCCAAATGATGAAAAACAAAAGGCACTAGAGATTGAAACAAATCTTAGCTTCCAACATATACATCATTAAAAAGTCATTGACACATACAAACGGTAATCAGTTTGTTGATTGATTGCTCCTCTTTCTAATCAGTGAGCTAAGCAGGAGGAGGTCAAAGTTATGCCTTTGCTAAACACACCTGGTAAAACTACACCTTCAGTATTTAGAGAAGATCCAGACCTGAGGGAGGATACATTTGCATTGGAGGTAGTCAAAGTCAACATAACAATTTGTTAAATTATTTGTTGGAATTACATAATAACAGTTGTAATTTGGGAATTTGGGAAGTTATGGGTTAATTTTAGTTTAAAAGTTTTCAATACCTTATTGAAATTCATGAGTAAGAGAAATAATTATCTTAGGTTAGGTGGTTTGAGTGACAAATTAGGGCCAGGCTTTTCAAGACTGCTGAGGAAACAGATTTCGAATATCCTTCCAAAAATGAAACTTAAAGGCAGGTCACTGGATAAGTTTTATGTCTTAAAATTGTTATTAACCACGTGTGTAGGGAATATGGAGGAAAGGTGAATATATGGAGCTATGCAACATATTAGTTAGTGAATAATGGGATGACTAAGGACAATAAGCCAAGTCCTACTTCTAAAAAGTAGTTCTACGTCATTTTGAGATTGAGTCGGCTGGGTCTCTATTCCTTGGCGATGAGGGGGAATCTTATAGAGGTGTACAAAATCATGAGAGAATAGATCAGGTAGATGCACAGGATCTCTTGCTCAGAGTAGGGGAATCGAGGACCAGAGGACATAGGTTCAAGGTAAAGAGAAAAGATTTAATAGGAATCTGAGGGGTAACTTTTTTACACAAAGGGTGGTGGGTGTATGGAACAAGCTGCCAGAAGAGGAAGCAGAGGCTGGGACTATCCCATCATTTAAGAAACAGGTACATGAACAGGACAGGTTTGCAGGGATATGGACCAAGCACAGGCAAGTGGGACTAGTGTAGATGGGACATTGTTGGCCGGTGTGGGCAAGTTGGGCCGAAGGGCCTGTTTCCACACTGTATCACTAAGTAGAAATTCATTATTGTTGTACTGATATTATGAGCCGGAAAATCAACAAACAATTTAATTTAATAAAAAGGCTGGTGTGATGTAAAACAGCCTCATAAACAGCATTCTTACTTGTGATGGAATCATTCCCAAAGGAGACTGACCCTTTGTGTGAGCAAGAAATCAATCAAAATGAACGATTCTTTGTCATACGACCTTAATTATATTATGAATTAGGTATTTCGAGAATAAGGTGAAAAACTTACTAATAGCACTCACCTGCAGCTGCATTACAACATAATTAAATTGGTCATTTCTTCCACAGCCAATAAATCTACAAACATGATCCTTCCCTAGTGCAAAAAGGAGAAAAAAAAAATCATTAATAGTTCCACATAAAAATGTGTGTAAAATCTGGGGGGGAAATGCATCCATTGAAGAGCCCCTTACACAATCTATCCAACAGCATTCATTTAGTATTTTCATTGTTCACTCTACAGATGATTAAACAGTATGATCATGCAGGAAATTATCATTTATAACCAATGGATTATAAAGTGACAACAGCAAGAATGGAAGATTTATGCATGAAGTGCAAGGATCATAATTGAAATAACCTTTTGTCAATACCCTATACAATCATCCTGTTCAAAACCACCACCTCAGCCAGGAATAATATCCTCCCTGCATCTAACCTATCAAACCCTTTCAAAGTGTTCATGATAGTGGTGGCCGCCAGCTCTGTCCTTCTTCTCGGCAGCTTGCTAGAATGTTCATGGTAATGTTTTGAATTGAATTAGAGTATGTCTTACGTTGATCGAGCATTTATGCACATATAATAAGTGTTTATCCCAGCTCTCTTTTGAAATTTTTATAGCTAGTTCTTGTTCCCAGTCTCTTCTAATACCGTCAGTTGTAGGTATTTCTATATTTAAAATAGTGTTATATAAGTATGATATTAGGTTTGCTGATTCGGCCTTTGTCTTCATTGCTTCGTCCAGTAAGTCTGGAGGCATGTTATGATAGTCTTTTGTGTATTTTTTTCAGATAGTCACACATTTGAAGATATTTAAAATATTGATTATTTCTCAAATTATATTTCAGTTGTAATAGTTGAAATGATAATAATTTTCCAAATTCATACAAGTCTCCGAGCGTTTTGATTCCTATTCTTTCCCATTGTGTAAATGATTTATCTATAGTAGGTTTAAACGACGGATTATTGACTATTGGCGATAAAAGAGATACATTTCTTAATTTTAGATTCTGTTTTATTTGTTTCCAAGTTCTAATTGTGCTATGTATAATTGAAAATTGAAGGAAAAATAAATAAAAATGTTCATGGTGACTGCCAGGTCAGTCTTTATTCACGGCAGCCCGCCAGGATTTTCACAGAAAACAAGCCCTTTGGTCCAACTTGTCCATGCTGAGCAAGATGCCCATTAGCGGTTGTCCTAATTGCCTGCAATTGGCACATATCTCTCAAAACCTTTACTTCTCATGTACCTGTCCAAATGTCTTTTAAATGCTTTAATTATTCCTGCCCCTATCACTTCCTCTGGCAGCTTTTTTCATATACCCACTACCCTGTGTATAAAACACAGCTCCCCTTCAAATCTTTCCACTCTCACCATAAACCTATGCCGTCTAGTTTTCAATTTCCTGCCCTGGGAAGAAGGTTTATCAACCACCTTCTCTGTGCCCCTCATTTTAGATGACCAAGGTCCTTTGCCACCCCTCCGCCTCCTTCGCTCCAGGGAAAACAGTCCCAGCTCATCCAATCTCTCCTTAAAACTCAAAACCTTCTATTCCAACCTTGCAAATGTATTTTGCACTTCATCACATCCTTGCTGATAGCATGGCAACCAGAACTACACACAATACGACATGTGTGGTCTCACCAACAGCGTGAACACCTGTAACATGACGATCCAACTCTTGTACTCAATGGCCTGACTGTTGAAAGCAAGCATGCCATTTGCCTTCTTCAAAACCCAGTCTAATTGTGCCACCACTTTCAGGGAACTATGTACTTGCACCCAGAGATCACTGTTCTACAACACTCTTCAGGGCTCCTGCTCTTCTTTAACTTCTCAATATGCATCACTTTGCACTTTTGAGTTAAATGCCATCTGCCGATACTTTGGCAACATTGCCAGTTGACCTAGATGCTGCGGTAACCTTAAGCAACTAATGAAATATTAATAGACATTAATAAACTATTTCAATTAGCTTCATCTGAAATATGTTACCTTAACCTGAAAAAGAAAACTAATTCAATTAAAATTATAAAGCATTTCCATAAGATGCAATATATACACAAAAGATAGATTTTGTTTTGTACATGAGTATTCAATGTGGCTACAATTTTAAATTCAGAAGAATGATTACTTAATTTTTAAGAGTTTCTACCAATTAAATGGAGGACATCAGCATTAAGGTCCTCAGCAGGTCTTGAGATGTATGCATTCATTGCCCTGGACATTCCTTCCACATTTAGCTGGTAGATGCGTAGAGATTTCCCGATGCTGCGGGAGTTTTGGCCCTGGGAAGGGCAATAGACAATAGGTGCAGGAGTAGGCCATTCGGCCCTTCGAGCCATTACCGCCAATCAATGTGATCATGGCTGATCATCCCCAATCAGTACCCCATTCCTGCCTTCTCTTGTGAATCTGTGGAATTCTATGCTACAGAAGGCAGTGGAGGCCAACTCACTGGATTTTTTTGCAAGAGAGAGTTAGATTTAGGCTAAAGGAATCAAGGGATATGGGGGAAAAAGCAGGAACGGGGTAATGATTTTAGAGGATCAGCCATGATCATATTGAATGGCGGTGCTGGCTCGAAGGGCCGAATGGCCTACTCCTGCACCTATTTTTATGGTTCTAATAAACTAAGAGGTTTCATTATTTAACCTATCTATGGCCCTCATAATTACATTTATTTAAATGAGCTTTCCCTCAGCCGCCTGCAATCCAATAAAAAATCTTTGACCTGAAACAGTGACTGTCTCTTTCCACAGATAATGCCTGACTTGCTAAGTGCTTCCAGAAATTTTGTTTCTCCAATATCTGCAATATGTACAAAGCAATCGCTTACTCAATTTTTTGATGCGCTAAATAAAGACTGTGCCTAAAATGGTCTAATGCCATTATCTGAATGAATTCTGCTCCACAAAACTGTTTAGTTAATAATTCACTTCACTAATAGCAACATTTTCATTCTTATAATTTGGAAAAATTAGATTGCAGAAAAGTAACATGCTTTTTAAATAGTGAGAGAAATATAGCAGATGAAGGTGACCTGGTTAGTCTTGAAGGCTAACAACCTGATACAACAGGCATTTCAACAAGAAAACAACATGTTGACCTTTATTGCAATGAGCTTTAAATTTTGAAATAAGGTGACTTGCATCAACTATATAGTGCCTTGGTTAAATCACACCTGGATTATTATAAGAATTTTGATTTTCTTTAAAGTCTAAAGAAAACCTGACATAAAAAGAATGCTGAGAATATTCACCTGCCTGGTTGCTGGGGAGGGGGGGGGGGGGGGGGGTGAGTGTGCACCATGAAGAGATTGGCAGACTAGTTTACCGTTCACCAGAGGTCAAACAATAGATGACCAATGAAATACTACAACATTCTTCAGAGGACTCGATAGGATAGATAAGGGAGGATGACTCCTCTGGCTGAGGAAACCAGAGCTGGGAATCAGACTCAAAATAACATAGGCCATTTTTGACTGAGACATTGCATCTTCAATCAATGCAATGCATGCAAAATAATTTGAATCATTAAATAGCAATTCACTGTAATGAATATTGACTGATGAAGTTGAATTAGCACAACCATTTAGTCTTAAACAAAGTTTAAATCACACTTCTAATTAAAACAGTGGTCTTATGATCCAAATATTTTACACATTATTACACTAAACCTACAGCATAGCATTAGGTCATTCAAAATCTCTAGCATATAGATTCTTGTCATTAAACCAGTATTTCGATAGTGGACTGGAAATATTTTCACAGAATTTCTCTCTCCCATAGAGGAAAAATTAAACATGTTATTTATTTCATAGGTAGTCTCAATCCTGCTGAATAAAAAATGTAAACAGAATATTAAAAAATTTAAAAACAGAAAACAAATTTTCACTCCTCTACTCTGAACCAAATTCAACGGCTTAGAAACAGATAATATTAGCCTTGTTTGATCACTTGGTGCAGACAATTATAAGCAGGCCTGATGTATACTCTTTCATATTGCCCTTTGGAAAAGCGACATATTATTACCTTCCACTGATATTTTACACCACTATCATCAGATTCTATCAAGGAT
The DNA here is from genome assembly GCF_010909765.2 of Amblyraja radiata. Lineage (NCBI taxonomy): Eukaryota > Metazoa > Chordata > Chondrichthyes > Rajiformes > Rajidae > Amblyraja > Amblyraja radiata. The sequence goes on from NC_045964.1 coordinate 14,508,692, forward strand.
ACAGCCTGCACTGTACAAAAAGCCACCACAGAAAGATGACTTTTGTATTTTGCATGCTTAAGACAATATAATAGATCCAAATTGCAGCATGCTGAGCTTTACCAATGTTTACACCTTAAGAATTCTATACCCGACCCTTTTTATCAGAAAGAGGATCCAAAGTCTAAGATTCGGTTAACAGCATCACTAAAACTCCAAATCCAGCTGATTCCAAGTCATCACTTAGAATGCAGCTACATATGAAGACAACCAAGATGTCTGGATACTGAGGTGACCATTAGATTTTATTAAGTCTGATCATTCCAACCTACGAAAATCCATTCCTTACAGGACAAGAACTGGCTCCAATTTCCAAAGACACTTCCACCTAGTTGACAACTCAGGATGCAGAAGGGGTCCCAAAGGCAGCAAGTCTGATAATTAACAAAAAGCACAAAAAGTATTCAAAGCTCTGACCCAAGAGCTGGAAAGCAGGATCAATCCAAATAGTCCTTTTTTTTCATATCAGGAGAGAATAAAAAATTCCATGACATTCTCCAGGGCTGTAATTTTTTTTAATGATTCTATGATTCATTCAAAGACCATTATAACAAATTGATCTGGAAATAGTTTACATGGTTGAAGTCAAAGATGCTAGATAATAGAAATTAATTATGATTGCGTTGCCCAACAACCAAATAGGAAATGGATTACAAATCAATTGCAATCAAAATAAACTGCATTGCACAAGTATCATCTTAGTACAAGAGCTTAGGAAGAGTTGATAGTAGTGGATTGTTCTGATACGCAGCTAAATTTTAAGTTAGAAGGTAGCTTGATCCACAGTAATTGCTGAACTGCCTTCTGGTCTCGCAATGTGCCATTGATTACCAGATCTCTTGCCTGGTGCAAAGCAAATGGCCTCAACCCACTCTCTGCTAACATTTCACTTCTATACCCCTCCCCATTATCTGCCAAATGTCTCTGACTGAGTGAGGCAGCAGGAAGATATGGGGTCTTTGGCTTGGTTTGTGGAGTGAGAGAAAATGTGGGAATTAGTCAGACATTTATAATTGGGGGTGTTAGGGGAAGGGAAGAAGGAAAACAGTCAGGAAGATGTTGGGAGGACAGTGCCAAGTTTTGACTTTGCCATGGATGGAGAATATTGTTCCTTTTTAGAAGGGGGGGGTAAGCAACCAGCAGAGTTGATTTTTTTGCCTGGCAACTAGCATGGAAAACTTCAATAAAGTTTCTTAGAAGTGTGCATATTGAGAATAGGGATGGGTATGAAGCCATGATCAAAAAAGACAAATCTGTGTCCAAGGGTTACAGTCAATTACATGTTATCAATACTTGTTACATTGCCTGCCCCCCACACCAATAATCTATAGGTGGCACAAAGATTGCCAACGCCAATGGGGAATTCAGCAAGCCTGTCAGTGTGCACAAGCTAGTGGGTGAGCAGATTATTCAGGTTCTCCAGCCTACTGAAATTGACCTAATGAAATAACGAACTGTCTAAATAAATAACATTGGAACTAACCTTGCAGCTTCTTCAAAACAGCAACTTCCATTTTGAGAACCTGTTTTGGTTGCTGGGCTGATTCCACCTTGAGAGCAACATTTTCCTGGGTCAAAAAGTCTACAGCTTCATAGATTTCACCAAAGCCTCCACCTCCAATCTTTTTCAACTGCAAGACAAAAAAAAACCTTTATTTACTCAATGTGCCAGACTGAAATGGGTGAATTAATTACATTAATTTACAACTGGTACACCAGTTTTACAAGCATAGTAAACACCTTGTGCATTATTTTTTCAGTAACTTATTCAAAAATAGAAAATAAAGAATTTTAAGACATTGCCTTCCCAAAGTAATTTCCAGTAAATTAAGTACTTTACATGTAGACTCCGCTAATGTATAAATCTAATGGCCAATCAGCACACCAACTCCACAAACCTCTTGTCTGGTCATAGAAACATAGAAAAGTAGGTGCAGGAAGAGGCCATTCGGCCCTTCGAGCCAGCACCGCCATTCAATATGATGAAAAAATCCAGTGAATTGGCCTCCATTGCCTTCTGTGGCAGAGAATTCCACAGATTCACAACTGTCTGGCTGGAAATATTTTTCCCCATCACAGTCCTAAATGGCCCACCCATTAGTCTTAAAATGTGACCCCGGTTCTGGACTCCCCCAACATCGGGAACTGTGTGTAGGTATGTTGCAAAGCGTACCTGAAGCGTCGTGGAAAATCTGCCGCTGCGGGTGTGAGCGATTTTGGCGCCGTTTAGAGGGGGCGGGTTTAAAACGCGATTTTCTCTAGGCTGTTCAAATCGAAGATGTTCAGCCTAGTTAATTATTAACGAAAAATCGCTGGAAGACCCCGTCGCAAAAGCTATTATTAGTTTTAAAGGCCTCGTAAAATAGTTATAGTAGTTTAAAAATCAACCTCTAAACCCGCGAACACCAGCAACCGCAGGGTCTCATAAAGCAAATAGCAGAAGGTAGGTTGTATATTTTTACATTAAAAAGGGCTTCTAAAGATCCCTTTATACAAAGTTTAATATTGCAATTAGCTCATTTTGGGCCCATTATATCCCGCAGTATTTTTCTGGGCATTTGGGGCACAAATCTACCGCAATGTGAACGTTCTAAACCAGCGCGTTCCACAGGGACCCACTGGAAAGCTGATTTAAATGGGCATTTATTTACAGCAATTGAACACTAAATTCCTTCCATTTGGCCTATAAATTAATGTAAATGAGATTTAAAAATCATGTTTTATTGTGAATTATTTGTGAATATTATTTGGACATTTAGGCTATTTAAAAATGTTAATCATTTATTAAGAAATGGATAGATGTTTAGATCTAGTAATTGAAGTCTGAAATTAGCTACAATTAGGTAACTAACTAATTATATGCTTTAATTTCAGGTCATCCAAGTAAGATTATTTTATATTTGTTTCAGAATGCTTCAATCTATGATAACTGAAAATTTCATTCAGTTCTCTTAATATTTAAGAAAGTTATGGGCTTTTGACTGTTCACGATCACAGCTTTTTTGTTATGTCCATAGAAAATCAATAGGGAACAAGATGCTCATTTCCCAGTATGAAAATGGCCATAACTTTTTAAATACTTGAGATATGAAAGTGAATTAGGTGTCAAATTAAACTTATTTTTATGCTTTATCTGATGGGATAAATTGCAGACTTGATTTTTAAAATCTCAAAATTTTGTAACATTGCTACTGTGTGGTGTGGCGGCCACTAAAGGCAGCGGCTCGACTACAGTCCGTCTGTCTTTTAATTTTTGTCTCGTTAAATGTATGTTTGATTCTAGTTTTATTATTTTTTTTAGCAGTGTATATGTGGGGGGTGGGTGAAACAGTTTAAAATCTCTTCCCTGTGCAGGGACCCGACTTTTCCCTGTCAGGTATCGTGTCGTTGGGCCTAACATCGTGGAACCAACTTGAGGGCTCCAGTCGTGGAGCCTGCGGACTTCGCCATCTTGCTGGCCGTCTTTGAAGCAGGAGGAGCTGTGGTGGCGCGCGGCTGCAACCCAACTTCGGAGGCTCCGGCCGCAGGCCTGGTGGACAGGAACATTGGGAGCTCGCATGTCCCTGGTGGGAGACCGCTTTTCGGAGCTCCCGCAACGGCGACTTCCCCCGCTGGAATCGCGGGGGTTAAAGGACTCGGAGCAGGGCCTAACATCGCCCGGCGCGGCTTAACAGCTGCGGGACTTATCATCGCCCGCCGGGGGCTTTAACATCGTGAGCCCGAGTCGCCTCGACGTTGCAGTTGGACTGCTGGACCGCGGGAGAAGAACAAAGGAAGAGATAAGACTTTTGCCTTCCATCACAATGAGGAGGTGTTGGAGATTCACTGTGATGGATTTCTGTGTAAAGTGCGTTAAGTGTGGGTCTTGTTAAGACTGTAGAAAATGCAATTTTGTTTAATCCAAGCTGTTTGAATGACAATAAAAGGCATTCATCCATGTAAAAAAATACTCGTGATGAAAAAAATGTGTTACTTTTTACTCATACGAGCCATCCACGAACTCCTACAGACCCGCTACGAACATTCTCCGAGTTCGAATCAGGGGAAAACTCGGGAGAACTCGTGAATTACCTCGTACAGTGGGACAGGGGCTTAACTAGGTATATTTATGCTTCATTTGTACAAAACGACGATGATTTTGGTGGGTTTTATTGCTTTATGCTTCGATGAGTGAGCGAGATAGTGAACAACCATTTTTTATTGTTTTTGTTTTGATGGAGGAGGGGGGGGGGGGGGAAAGAGAATTAAATAAAATATATGTTTTCTATAACTATCAATAGATAATATGAATAGTATTTGTGGTGTTTTCACCTTTTACTATACTAATCCACAGCCACGGGCTGTGTACATGTTTGTTGACTTCTGAATGAGTTCTGCATGTACATGTGTAAGTAAAGTTGAGTAGTACAAAACATAGTCACGAATTTCCTGACTAATCATGTCTCTTCTGATTCCCATTACATTGGATAATTTTAATCATTACTTGACATTCCAATTTTCTGTAATAATCTTGTGATTGTATAAATGGTTAGCCTCATCATAACTGGCAAGATTTGACAGCTCGACGATGGTTGTGGGAGGCCAGCAATTTAGTCCTTTTGATTCTCCAGGCCACCCATCTTTCAGTTCGCTCATGGAATCGGGAAGAATTTTTTCTCCACATTGCAAGAGTTCCTTGTATTGATCAGCATGGCTAACATTTTTTCTTCACCAGCAGTCGATGGCACGGGCTTCTTCATGTACGATGCAGCGTAAGCAAGAGCAGCGATTATGTCTTTTTGTCCCATTTTTTTAAATCATCCAGTGTCATATCGTCGTAATTTGGGTCAGCCATAACCAATATAAGATTCAAAATCGAAAACTCAGATCTAAGATTTTGAGTAAATACAATGCTGCGTTCGCTTTAAAAAAAAAATCCAGAATGACCTTTGGCAAATCCCATGATTCATTGCCTTTATCAAGAAACTGAACTTGCTTATTTTATGTTTCTAGTCATGACCAGATGATTATTTGGTTGAGAATTAAGTACTCCTTAAGCCTAAACACCAGGAATAACTCCATAGTTCTTCAAAACTGTACCGCTTCATGACCTACAAACCTGTACGTCTTTGGAGTGCAAGAGAAAACCAAGAGAAAACCCATTCGGTCACAGGGAAATCATACAAACTCTGTACAGACAGCACCCGCAGTCAGTATCGAGCCTGGGTCACTGGTGCTCTAAGGCAGCAACTCTACCGCTGCGCCACATTGCCGCCCCAAAAGGTACCAGAATGTCTTGATGACCTTTAAAACATTAGCATCATAGTGACCAGTTGGTTCCAAAAAAAAGCCACCGTCTGTGTAGAAGAAAATCCTCTTTCCTTATCTTGCCTTTGTATTTCTGATTCTTTGTGATTTTCAAAAAGAGCAAACGGCCAAGGTATACAAAATCACTATAGTATACTTTAATTTTATATAGTGACGATAGATGTGCTGCCCCAGAGAATTGTATCCAAAAGACTTCTCATTTATAAGCTGATGAATCAATATTATACCGCACTGAAATCCACTTTAATAAAAAAATAATGACAATTTACTCAGAATGTATTCAGAATGGGGGATTTCAATGGCCATAACAAGATTGAAAAAGGGTCTCAACCAAAAACATCACCCATTCCTTCTCTCCAGAGATGTTGCTTGTCCCACTGAGTTTCTCCAGCATTTTGTGCTTATCTTCGGTTTAAAGCAGCATCTGCAGTTCCTTCATTGCCATTACTTGCAGCAGGTAGTGAGTGAGGGCAGTTGTATTTGGTATCAATCTTATCCATACCTGTACATCTAGATGATGTCTCCATGACCGTATAGTAAGGAATAACAATCATTGTTTGTAAAAGTATACTTCTAACAATGCACTTATTTGCAATTGTGTGAAAAGTTCCAAAAAGATCTGGCAGCTGAACATTGAACATCCAGGAGACTGTATATAATCACCAGCAGCAGAATTGTATACCACTACAATCCCAACGACATATCCTGGCATAATCTTCATTACCTTTATAACTTCTTCTTGCGTATGGCATGCACAGCCTAAAGTTGCAGATCAGTTGTAGACATCCAGGCCAGGACAGCATCAGCTACTGGGTGGATGGCGTTGATGCACCCAGGGAAAAGTCTCAGTGGACTGTCATTCACAATGTGTGGGATGGTCTGGTCTGGATGTCCGCAGTCGCAAGCAGGGCTGTCTGTCATCGGACAGTGCAAGCCCACGGGGGCGGCGAAAAGTATGGAGGGGGGGGGGGGGAAGGATTTTATTAAAATTGTGTTCAGAAAAATAACGAAATTTAATGAGAAGTGGGTATGCGAATGTAAAAGTGAAATCGCTAGCGAAATGGAAAGAATCTCGGAGTTTTTGCGTGTGGTTTTGGCGGACCAACGAATCAAAGGCCAAAAATCTAATCTGAAAATCTAATCTGACATACACCCACACACACAGTTTTAATAGATAGTAGACCAAGTGCAGACCCGTTGTGTCTGTTCCCACAACGCGCGGTCGTAAGGGAGGGTGGCCTGACGTCATCGCGCAACGCCACGCACTAGGCATACGACGCCAAGGCGCTGCGTACGACGTCGAGACGCTGCGTACGGCCGTCTAGACGCTGCGTAGGCCTTCGAGACGCTGCATACGGCCGTCGAGACGCTGCGCACGGCCGTCGAGACGCTGCGTACGCCATCCATGCGCCTGCGGGCCGACAGGCCGTTGACGCGTGGGATTTTCGGACAGTGCAAGCCCGCGGGGACGGCGAAAAGTAGCGGGGGACCAGCCGATCTGTGCCTTCTGCCAGGGTGACAGAGCCGGGCCGGGGGGGGGAGGGGGGTGGGGAGTGGAGAGCCGGGCGGCAGCAGCGAAAATCGCTAGCGAAATGTGAAAAATGTAGGCGTTTTTGGAGGAGAGCAGCCGTTATGGTGGCTGGCCAGCAGGAGGCGAAGAAAATGAGTGAGTGGGGTGGGGGGGGTGAAGGATTTTATTAAAATTGTGTACATAAAAATAACGACATTTAATGAAAGGATATGCGAATGTAAAAGTGAAATCGCTAGCGAAATGGAAAAAATCTCGGAGTTTTTGCGTGTGGTTTTGGCGGACCAACGAATCAAAGGCCAAAAATCTAATCTGACACACAAACACACACACACAGAGTTTTAAAAGTATATAGATATGATATGATAGATAGATATGTAGGTTAACACAGGATCAATAGTACAATTAAATGTTTTTGACAAGACAACGGGTCACCTCAGCAATGATATTCCAAGGATAAAATTAAGGTAAAAAAAACAACCTGTCCAAGTAAAATTCCATGGCCCACTTTCCCAGTTGATCAAGATCCTGTTGTAATCCTTGATAACCTTCTTCATTGTCCACGATACCACCAATGTTGGTGACTTCCACAAACTTATTCATTGGTAAAGAAATATAGGTCAGCAAAATTAAATCAAAAATTACCAGAGGAAAGTGGACCAAATGCTACTGAAATAAAAATATTGGAAATACTTCAGTTGGTAGCCGTAGAACATTATTAAAATTAATTAAATGTCTTTGAATATTAAAACTTGAAACACGACCACAATGAACATTTCGTTGAAAAAACCCTGTAGGATCTAAAGATGAAAGTTAAAATATCATCACGGAATTTAAATTTGATTGATTAAATAAATCTGACATCACCAATGATATGGTGGAGTATGGCTAGGGTAATGGTTTAATTCTTGCATGAACCAGGATAGTGTAAACATTTGAAGAAATTGGCGCAAATCCAGGTAGGGCACAGGGAAGAGAAGGGGCAGGGGTTGGGGGGGGGGGGGGGGTGGGAAGGAGTGGTTATTGTTAGGTTAGTTACCTCAAATTAAAGAATTGAATGTTCATACCGTCAGGTTACAAATAATTCCTCATATTCCGTTTAGGTAGCTGAGGAAATAGTATATAATAGAACCGCTCGGATAGTGACTTTTATATAAACTAGGTAATTTGCAAGAGAAAAGCTTAAGGTTTTCAGAAACACATGTCTCATAAATAAATAAAGTACAAAGAAACACATACACGGAATAGATGAATCAAAACATAGAAACGCTAATCTGAACCTGCGTTTATTGCTTCGAGGCAATTATAACGCTGGAGGAAATTGTATTTGATGATTTTGTGCTGAAGAATGGATTACTGAATAGGGCCTCTTCTTAGGCTAGAGATCATCTGCTCTTTCTCTATGGCACATTCCTGAGCTCTGAGTGCGACATAAAGATGAAGAGTTATGGCTGTTTATGCTGAGTTCGAAACAGAATTCAAGGCTGAGAGATAATAGACTCTGTGGTTAGCTTTGGCTATGTTAAATTATAATGAGATTGAGATAAAGGATGGATGCTTGGAGAGGAAAGAATCAGATTGAAGGATTTGTGACCTTCCTTCTGTTTATAGAAAGTCGAAGAAGCAGATGTACTTTTGAAGTAATGGTCTGAAGTTCTGTAATATTTGTAAAAGGCCTTGCAGATGAGATCGGAAATCCATCTCCCAGAGATAGCAGGAAAAAGGGAGGCTGCAAGTTAGAATGAAGCTGTATCCAAGTTCAAGTTCAAGTTCAAGTTAGTTTATTGTCATGTGTCCCTGTATAGGACAATGAAATTCTTGCTTTGCTTAAGCACACAGAAAATAGTAGGCATTTACTACAAAACAGATAAATGTGTCCATATACCATGATATAAATATATACACACATGAATAAATAAACTGATAGTGCAAATAACAGAAAGTGGTTGGTAATAATCAGAGTTTTGTCCGAGCCAGGTTTAATAGCCTGATGGCTGAGGGGAAGTAACTATTCCTGAACCTGGTTGTTGCAGTCTTCAGGCTCCTGTACCTTCTACCTGAAGGTAGCAGGGAGATGAGTGTGTGGCCCGGATGGTGTGGGTCTTTCATGATACTGCCAGCCTTTTTGAGGCAGCGACTGCGATAGATCCCCTCGATGGAAGGAAGGTCAGAGCCGATGATGGACTGGGCAGTGTTTACTACTTTTTGTAGTCTTTTCCTTTCCAGGGCGCTCAAATTGCCGAACCAAGCCACGATGCAACCGATCAGCATGCTCTCGACTGTGCACCTGTAGAAATTAGAGAGAGTCTTCCTTGACAATCCGACTCTCCGTAATCTTCTCAGGAAGTAGAGGCGCTGATGTGCTTTTTTGATGATTGCATTAGTGTTCTCGGACCAGGAAAGATCTTCAGAGATGTGCACGCCCAGGAATTTGAAGCTCTTGACCCTTTCAACCATCGACCCGTTGATATAAATGGGGCTGTGGGTCCCCCTCCTACTCCTTCCAAAGTCCACAATCAGTTCCTTGGTTTTGCTGGTGTTGAGGGCCAGGTTATTGCGCTGGCACCATATGGACAGTTGCTCGATCTCTCTTCTGTACTCTGACTCATCCCCATCAGTGATACGCCCCACAATAGTGGTGTCGTCAGCGAACTTGATGATGGAGTTCGCACTGTGGTTCGCTACGCAGTCATGGGTATAGAGTGAGTACAGCAGGGGGCTGAGCACGCAGCCTTGAGGTGCTCCCGTGCTGATTGTTATTGAGGCTGACACATTTCCACCAATACGAACAGACTGTGGTCTGTGGACGAGGAAGTCGAGGATCCAGTTGCAGAGGGATGCGCAGAGACCCAGTTCTGCGAGTTTGGTAACCAGTTTGGAGGGGATGATTGTGTTAAATGCCGAGCTGTAATCAATGAATAACAGCCTGACATATGAGTTTTTGTTGTCCAAGTGGTCCAGTGCGGAGTGGAGGGCCAGCGAGATCGCATCCACCGTTGATCTGTTGTGGCGGTACGCGAACTGCAGTGGGTCCAGGTTTTTGTCGATGTAGGAGTTGATTTGCTCCATGATCAACCTCTCAAAGCACTTCATCACCACCGCCGTTAGTGCCACTGGTTGATAGTCATTGAGGCATGTCACCTTACTCTTCTTGGGCACCGGTATAATTGATGCCCTTTTAAAGCAGGTGGGGACCTCAGACCTCAGAAGTGAGAGATTGAAAATGTCCGTAAAAACTCCCGCCAGTTGGTCCGCACAGGTTTTTAGAACACGGCCGGGTATACCATCAGGACCAGGTGCTTTTCGGGGGTTCACCCCTCTGAAGGATTTCCTGACATCGGCCTCTGTGACTGAGACTGAAATGCCATCGCAGCGAATGGGGGATCGGGAAGGCACATCAGTATTCTCCCTGTCAAAGCGTGCGTAAAATGCATTGAGCTCATCCTGGCACATATCATCAATTGTTGACAGATTTACGACCCATGTATGCTTGGAGTTGGGACGTGTGTGTGGGTTTTGAATTTAACTTAGAAGCTGTGTAATTCGGCAAACTCATATAATTAATGTTTTTAATACATAGGCAAAGGTATTTTAAACTGTGTAAAATTGTAGTGAATTGTGTAAAACCATTTATGAAATGTATTGTGTCTAAGTAGGATTGTAAACATTAGACCTTGTTTCGATTTATAGAAATATCTTTCTTCTTGGTATGGAAAGTGTGTTTTGTTTGTATGACTTGTGTGATCATTGTATTACATATGTATCTTATATTTTGAGGAGTGATCATTGATAATTGAGCCTACTGGGGTTTTGCTGTGTTGAAATAAAATAATTCTAAACAAAGTTAAACCACAGGCAAACAAAGGTTGTAAAATGAGGCCAGAGAAGGGGGGGGGGGGGCGGTCATGTGACTGCTGTTGTAAATCACCAGAAGGCCTCAGATGATTGGTTACTAGTCTGTCATACCCTCTGTATCAGAAATGTCTAATACATATATAATGCCCTGAGTTTGTACAAAAGTTACTAATTCTCTGGACCTGCCCCAGATGTGTTGGAAGGTTCAGAGACTAGTCTCAGCTGAATAAAGAATCAATTTCAACAGCTACAAGCGTTTGAGTCAAGTTTTCTTGGCTTTAGATTGACAAAATAACTCAGTTTAACATAGCTTGCAACCGACACTTTCACTTCCCATTCCCATGCTGACCTTTCTGTCCTGGGCCTTCTCCAATGTCAGGGTGATACTAAACACTAATTGGAGGAACACCACCTTGTATTTCACTTGGGCAGCTCACAACCCAGCGGTATAAATAATGGTTTCTCTAACTTCAAGTAACCCTTACATCCCCTCTCTTTCCGTCCCTCTCACCCTAGTCAGTGTACTAGTTTCACTACTGTCCTGGTGGGTATCATTGTCTGGAAGAAGCTGTCCTTGAATCTGGTGGTATTTACTTTGAAGCTTTTGTGTCTTTTACCTGACTGAAGAGATGTGAAGAGAATGACCGATTATATTGGCCATTTTCCCTGAAGCAACGTGAAGTGTATGAAGTAGGGGATGGCTGATTTGCATAATGTACTGGGTTGCCAAACCAAACTATGATGCATCCTGATGGGTTGCTTTCCATGGTGCATCTTTAGAAATTGCTCAGCACCATTTGAGATACCAAATTGATGACCAAGGAACTGCCAGATTGTTATAAAATAAACCTCTTATTCACTAAAGTCCTTTAGGAAAATAAATCTTCCAGAGTATCCAATCTTAAACCTGTTGCATGTTTCCTGACACCAAATGTCACACAAGTTTTATTCCTTTCCTAACTCACTACATACTAATAGCTGACATAGCGGACATACTAATAGCATTAGTATGTCCGCACTACCTAACCTGATCTCCCGGTGGCTCCGCACTTCAACTCCCCCTCCCATTCCGTATCCGACCTCTTTGTCCTGGGCCTCCTCCATGGCCAGAGTGAGCAACACCGTAAATTGGAGAAACAGCACCTCATATTCCGCTTGGGTAGTCTGCATCCTGGTGGCATGAACATTGAATTCTCACAATTCAGTTAACCCTTGCCACCTCTCCCTCAGTCCTCGGGCTCCTCCTCCTCCTTTGTCCTTTCTTCTCCCCACCTCCCCCTACCCCCTATCAGTCTGAAGAAGGGTTTTGGCCCGAAACGTTGCCTATTTCCTTCGCTCCATAGATGCTGCTGCACTCGCTGAGTTTCTCCAGCATTTTTGTGTACATACTAATAGCATCCAGGATCATATGTTATAAAATCTGTACAATGTTAAGAGATGGAGTGGAAAGTAAGATAGGTAACATTGCCATCGTACAGCTCATTTGCAATGACCATTGCCAGCATCCAAACCATCTTGCCATTGCAGCACCATCACCGGGTCTCCTGACATCCCAACATGGATCTCTACTACATTGGACTAGGTTCAAAAGGCACATGGGACACTCCTACATCTGTTCTTCAAGGCATGCAGCATCTTGCCATAGAAATTTCTCAAAATTCTTGATACTTGATCAGAATTTCTGAAGATCTTTCCTGGTCCCAGCACACTGACGCAATTATAAAGAAGGCATCAGTGCCTGGACTTCCTGAGAAGATATACGGAGAGTCGGTATGTCAAGGAGGACTCTCTCGAACTTCTACAGGTGCACAGTAAAGAGCATACTGACTGGTTACATCATGGCTTGGTTCGGCAACTTGAACGTGCAGGAGCGGAAAAGAATGCAGAAAGTTGTGACCACTGCCCAGTCCATCATCGGCTCTGACCTCCCCACCATCGAAGGGATCTATCGCAGTCGCTGCCTCAAAAAGGCTGCTAACATCATCAAAGACCCACACCATCCTAGCCACACACTCATCTCTCCGTTGCCATCGGGAAGAAGTCAAGTCAAGTGAGTTTATTGTCATGTGTCCCTGTATAGGACAATGAAATTCTTGCTTTGCTTAAGCACACAGAAAATAGTAGGCATTTACTACAAAACAGATAAATGTGTCCATATACCATGATATAAATATATACACACATGAATAAATAAACTGATAAAGTGCAAATAGCAGAAAGTGGTTATTAATAATCAGAGTTTTGTCCGAGCCAGGTTTAATAGCCTGATGGCTGTGGGGAAGTAGCTATTCCTGAACCTGGTTGTTGCAGTCTTCAGGCTCCTGTACCTTCTACCTGAAGGTAGCAGGGAGATGAGTGTGTGGCCAGGATGGTGTGGGTCTTTGATGATCCTGCCAGCCTTTGAGGCAGCGACTGCGATAAATCCCCTCGATGGAAGGAAGGTCAGAGCCGATGATGGACTGGGCAGTGCTTACTACTTTTTGTAGTCTTTTCCTCACCTGTGCTCTCTACTGTGCTCTCTACTCTCCATCTTCCTTGACAAACCGACTCTCCGTAATCTTCTCAGGAAGTAGAGGCGCTGATGAGCTTTTTTGATAATTGCGTTTGTTTTCTCGGACCAGGAAAGATCTTCAGAGATGTGCACGCCCAGGAATTTGAAGTTCTTGACCCTTTCAACCATCGACCAGTTGATATAAATGGGGCTGTGGGTCCCCCTCCTACTCCTTCCAAAGTCCACAATCAGTTCCTTGGTTTTGCAGGTGTTGAGGGCCAGGTTATTGCACTGGCACCATATGGACAGTTGCTCGGTCTCCCTTCTATATTCTGACTCATCCCCATCAGTGATACGCCCCACAACAGTGGTGTCATCAGCGAACTTGATGATGGAGTTCGCACTGTGGTTGGCTACGCAGTCATGGGTATAGAGTGAGTACAGGAGGTACAGGAGCTTGAAATCGGGAACATCCAGGTTCAGGAAAAGCTTCTTCCCTACAGCCATCACACTATTAAACACGGCATCAAACAAACTCTGAACAATAACAGCCTATTGCACTTTATCGGTTTATTTATTGTGTATATAATATATACTCGCTAGAATTTAGAAGATTGAGGGGGGATCTTATAGAAACGCACAAAATTCTTAAGGGGTTGGACAGGCTAGATGCAGGAAGATTGTTCCCGATGTTGGGGAAGTCCAGAACAAGGGGTCACAGTTTAAGGATAAGGGGGAAATCCTTTAGGACCGAGATGAGGAAAACATTTTTCACACAGAGTGGTGAATCTCTGGAATTCTCTGCCACAGAAGGTAGTTGAGGCCAGTTCATTGGCTATATTTAAGAGGGAGTTAGATGTGGCCCTTGTGGCTAAAGGGATCAGGGGGTATGGAGAGAAGGCAGGTACAGGATACCGAGTTGGATGATCAGCCATGATCATATTGAATGGCGGTGCAGGCTCAAAGGGCCGAATGGCCTACTCCTGCACCTATTTTCTATGTTTCTATGTTTATATATGGTCTATGGTATATAATCATATAACAATTACAGCACGGATATAATATAATATATATATGGTCTATGGTATACAACCATATAACAATTACAGCACGGAAACAGGCCATCTCGGCCCTTCTAGTCCGTGCCGAACACTTATTCTCACCTAGTCCCATCTACCTGCACTCAGACCATAACCCTCCATTCCTTTCCCGTCCATATACCCATCCAAATTATTTTTAAATGATAAAATCGACACACTGAACTTTTATCTCCTGTTCTGTATTATGTTTACATATTCTGTTGTGCTGCAGCAAGCAAGAATTCCATTGACCTATCTGGGACACATTACAATAAAACTCTCTTGACTCTTGAGAATTGTGGGCTACAATGGTACATTCGAGCACATCACTTTTGCCTTCTGAAAATTCAATTAGGAATGAACAATGAATGCTGACTTGGCCAGTGACATCAACATTTGTATATATAAAATCGCTGCTGTTTCAGTTGAAGAGTAATGTAAGCTGCAGCATCTTTTTTTCTTGTAATTGGACCCAAAGTATCTTCTTGGGTCCATGTGCAAGAAGGTTAAACACCAAGTTAAGCAGCAAAATCAGCCAAGGCTCTCAAACGTAATGCCAAATTAGCCCCTACTGTAGATGTATTTAGGCACCAGGTAAAGTATCAATCCAAGGAATCATGTTTACCGATTCAGGTCATGTTACCTAATATCAATTAATATTGGTATACTCATGACAGAGGAGAAAAGCTGCTAATATATCTCGCAAGAGCCATCATAATACAAAACTTCATGGAAGATATTAGGAGAATCAAAAATTAACAAGAGCTGCATGAGAGGTTCAAATGATTGACACCAATCAATAAGTTCACCAATTTCAATTGTTTTCCTTCATCAGAAACAGGGATGCTCACAGATGATTCTATAAATGATCAATTCCAGTCACAACTCAACAAATGAATAAATCCTTGTCAGCACAGACAACACAAGATTAAGACATGGGCTGACAAACAGCAAATATCATTTGAATCACATGGTGATCATCACCAAGAAAAGACAATCTAACCACCTAACTGGGACATTCAAAGGAATTTAACATTGCAGGCCAACTACTTCCCACACATCCAGAAACTCAGTGGACTGGTTAGACAAATAGTGTGGCTTAAAGAGCAGGTCAGTTGTTGACAACTTAAAGCCTTTCTATCATTTCGTCAAGGATCAAGTGTTTAATAGCCATACACACTGGAAGCAGAACAATTAAATTCTTACCTGCTGTAACATTACACGCGAGTTTTAGTTTTAGAGATACAGCATGGAAACAGGCCCTTCGGCCCACCGAATCTAGGCTGACCATCGATCATCCGTACACTAGTTCTGTTATCCCAGTTTTGCAGTCACAGGGAAAACAAACAAAGTCTGTACAGGCAGCACCTCTGTGCAGCAACATAAATTAATATACAATAAATTCAAAGTTTTACCAGGTAAACCAGAGTGTAACAGTGCAAATAGCAGCAAATTGTGCAACCTTATACAACATTCAGAGTAGTTTGGTGCTGAGGTAGGGTTGTGGTTAGGGCTGCGCAGGGTGGTTCAAGAGCCTGATGGTCGCTGTAAAGAAGCTGTTCTTGAACCTGGCGGGAATGGTTCTCTGGCTCCTCCTGTACCTTTGTTCAGATGGCAGCAGCAAGATGACAGCATGGCAAGAGTGCAGTGGGTCTTTATTAGCTGCCCTCTTGAAGCAGCGTTTCCTGTAAATCCTTTCAGTGGTGGGAGGACAATAATTGTGATGGACCACACAATGTCCACCACTTTCTGCAACCTCTTGCATTCTTAGGAATTTGAATTAGCGAACTATGCTGTGATGTGGCCAGTCAGTATGCATCCCACCGTACAACTGTAGAAATTAAATTGAGTAGTCGGGATCACGCTTAAACTTCTGAGGAAGTCGATGTGATGGTGAGCAATTGCATCAACGCCAGGGCCAAGGACAGAACAAAGATGTGCATGTCCAGGAACTTGAAGCTGTGGTCTCTGTCCATCACAGATGAAGCCTGGTGTGTGAACCCTCAGCTTTCCCTTCCTGAAGACAACAATCAGGTCCTTGGTCTCGCTAACATTGAAAGAAAAATTGCTGCTCAGGCCCAACTCAACTCAGAATATCTACCTCTTGTCCTTTGAATGCACAGGATGAGTGCAGCTCCAACAACCAAACAGCTCTATCCCATCTAGGACAAAAAAATGCCAGCTTGACTGGCACCCACACACAATCCTAAATGTTCATTCCCTTCAGTTGCATCGCCTCAGGGGTGCAGTATATAGAATTTACAAGGTGACGTGCAGTTACTCATCCAGATTAGTACCTCCCAACCCCAGACTGCCAGGAATAAAGGTAGCAGGTCAATAATAATACACCTGTAGATTCATTAGCAAGTCACTACATTCCTTCACTTGTAGCAGGTACGGACCCTGGAACTTGCTTCACAACAGCATTTAGGAGTACTTTCACCAACAGTGGAGTGGTTCAAGGAAGTGGCAGTGCGCTGCCTTCTCGAGCAACTGGGGAAGGGTCATAAATGCTAGCCTTACCACTGCCCACATCCTCAAATGTGAGGTATGAATCCATGGCATGTCATTCAATCATACAGAGACATAGACAATAGGTGCAAGAGTAGGCCATTCGGCCCTTCGAGCCAGCACCGCCATTCAATGTGATCATGACTGATCATCCACAATCAGTACCCCATTCCTGCCTTCTCCCCATGTCCCTTGATTCCACTAGCCCTAAGAACTCTATCTAACTCTCTTTTGAATGTATCTAGTGAATCGGCCTCCACTGCCTTCTGAGGCAGAGAATTCCATAAATTCACAACTCTCTGGGTGAAAAAGTTTTTCCTCATCTCAGTTCCAAATGGCCTACCCCTTATTCTTAAACTGTGGCACCTGGTTCTGGACTCCATCAACATCGGGAACATGTTTCCTGCATCTAGCGTGTCCAATTCCATAATAATTATGTTTCTAGAAAGTCCCCTTCTCATCCTTCTAAATTCCAGTGTATACAAGCCCAGTCATTTCATCATATGATAGTCCCACCATCCCATCTATTCAGTCACATTCCCACACCTACCTTCATCATGGGTCTCCTTCATTACCAGAGCAAGGCCACAGGCAATTTGGAGGATCAGCACCTCATATTCTACTTGGTTAGCTTACAAATATCACTAGCAATTTGTCCTGGACCAGCACATCAAAGCAATGGTCAAGAAAGAACATCAATGCCTTCAATGCTTAACTAGAATGAGTAACGTGTTTTAATAGTCATCTAATTATCTAATGCTGACAACTGAGCACCGACATTTTCCATTCATAAAATTCTTTGCCTCATTGTGAAGACCCTTATGCAAGGTGCAGCCTTGTGCGTAGAATACGTGCCACTTCTGGACAGGAAAAATTAGGTTACATAAAATACCATCTTCCTTACATTAACTTCAGCTCTGGGTCACCTGGTCTACTGGATCAACAGCAAAACATTGTACAGCAAAGAGATATGAGGACGTTGGGTCATGGTGTTCGAACAATGATGCAACGAGAGTTGGTTTGGAGATTTAAGAAAGAGCGAAGGGTGAATACAATCCCATCCTCATCAGTGGAGCTGCACAGGAGCGGCTCATTTCCCCTCATCCCCAGTGTTCCCTCCCCCTCCTCTTCATCTTCCCTCTTCTTTTACCTCGCCTCCTCCCCCCGCCCAATCCCTCCCTCACCTCTTCCTTTCCCCTATCCTCAGTCACTCCCTCCCTCCATAACTCATCTCCCCTCCCTATGGAAATATAAAATGGTAATTTTTTAATATAAATAGTAAAGGCATGGGAGAATAATGTCTACCTAAGAGATCGATCTCTTTGGTAGGCATAATTCTCCGTGCCTTTCATCCGCAATACATGTAACACGCAAATCTCTGCGCAGCCCACGTGCCGTCGACGATGCTTCAAGCCGTCAATTTCCAGGGACTGAAGGCAGCTGAAATTCTGCCTTTGCAGTACTGCGCATGCGCAGCAGCAGTTTCTTGGCGGATTTTCAAACATGGATTGCCATTATCTTAAGAGTATCTTACGAAACAAAGAGAGAAGAATGGAGTTTGTGTACAAATGATGTGGTAAGTAGATTTCTTGGTGCTATATGTTTTTAAATACCGTATTTCCCGGCAATGAAAACGCAATTTTTAACCCAAAAATAAGGAACAAAAATTTACATGCGTCTTGGAAGCCGAAGTTGGTAGGTTGTTAGTCAAGAAAGATAGACTTGGCTATCCCTCAGTACAGCAAAATCAAGAACGATCCCTCACTGCTGGCAGCTGATGGGAAGTGGCTGTAAAAGGACAGCGCTGCTGGGGAGGGGAGAAGGAGGGTATCGGGGATCATGCCAGCAACTCACTTGCCGCGACGCTACTGGCGCGGAGCCACCGCATTTTGGCTGGGGGGAGAAATAGCTCAGGTGGCTGCAAGCGGCAGCCACCTCAGCTCCTTCTGCCGGCCCTCGCTCACCTCTGGCAGTGCTCTCCGTCTGAAAACCTCTCTCCTGCCACTCGCCAGCCTCACTCATGTCAGCCGCTTCTCGCAAATCCTTAAATTCCGACAGTGCGATCAAGGGACCAGTTGAGATTACTCGGCTGTCGGAATTTAATGATTTGCGGGAAGGGGCTTACATGAGCGAAGCTGGCGAGTGGCAGGTGAGAGATGTTCAGACGGAGAGCACTGCCACAGGTGAGCAGGCCTGCAGAATGCGCTGAGGTGGCATCGGCTGTCCGGTCCCAGCAGCTGCTCGCAGCCACCCGAGCTACTTCCCTCCCCGGCCACAATGCGGTGGCTCCGCACCCGGAGCGCTGTGTGAGTAACTGGCATGATCCCCGACCCCCCTCCTTCTCAATGCTCCTGCCCTCCCCGCAACTTTACCCCTGACCAGACCCCCCACACGTTGTGAAAGGAACTCTCCCCCCAATTGGTCCACCTCCAGTTTAAATTCCATTTGGAATATTTTGGAGGACCAAGAAACCAAGAACAAGTATTGTCATTCAATAAGATCACAACTGATTCAACTTGTCCCGGTGTGCTCCCATTTTTCCCACCATCTCTCCACCTGCCGTCACTCTCCACCCCCCACCCATTCAGTAATTCAGAATTAAGATTTGGAAGCCTTGGGTAAATTGCTTTCTTTATTTTTATTTTTCGAGCATGAGAAATTCTATGTCCCACCAGTCTTCTTTTAAAATTTAGCAGCTCAAAATGGGGAGTCCGTTTTCATTGCCGGGAAATACGGTACTTTATTAAGAGATTTGGCTTTTGAAGACTTTATAAAAGTCGACTGACAGCTTATGGAGAGAACAATCTGCCCAAGCCCGGTTTAAGATTTTTTTTAAAGCTGATTGACTGCCTACCCTGAGTAATTACTCACGGCACATGCCTGCTCTCCACTCCTCGCCCTCTATTCCCCCATGCTCCTTCCTCGCCTCCCCACTTTCCCCCCTCTCCCTCCCTACCCCCTCCTCTCCCTCAATCCCCCACACTCCCTCCTCACCTCCCCAGGATCTCGAGGTTGCAGCAGTCGGCCTCGCAGTCGGCCTCGGATTCGGCCAGGCTCTGGGCAACGCAGCTCCAGCCAGCGGTGATGCACAAACTCTGCTCGCTCCGCTCCTTCAGCTTTTTTCTCCCCGCCGGTGAGTGACAGAGGACCCGGCCAATCAGTGCGGCGATGTTGCGCCAGAAGGGGCGTTGCCGCCCCAGCCTGGGCGTCGCCGTCCCGGGTGACTGACAGGTGAGGTGACCACTTTGCGTGGCGGTGACTGGCAGGAGAGGAGACCAATCTGCGCATGTGCGGTTTTTAAGATTTTTAAACCTTAATAACTTTTAAACTATACCATCGATCGGAACAAAACTTGTTGCACTTGAGCACAGGAGAATGGTGAGTAAGTCGGCAAAATAGCGTAGCGCTATTGTGTACCATTTTAGCGCAAATAGAAAAAACACACAAACCAGAAGAGCACAAGATCAGAGTTTTAGTTATGCAAGATGTATTCACTATATAAACTATTTTAACAGGATACAATGCAGCCCAGGATAGCAGTTGCTCTACTTGACCACCTGAACCTGAAGCGTGTTGTACGCAGCCCAGTCTACCACTTTCTTCCATCCAGTCTATCTTCACAGGGAGTTGCATCAAGAAAGCTGGAAGTATCGTCAAGAATGCCTGCCACCCTGGCCATCGCTTTTCTCTCTTCTATCATGTGGCAGAAGATACAGGAACTTGAAAGCTCAGAGTTAAGAACAGCTTCTTCTGTTCTTAGGTCTGAGCTTGGCAGAACAGCTTCTACTCCACTGTTATCAGATTCCTAAAACTATTACCCCTTTCACATGGCCTTCCTCAAAGTGCTGCCATGTACTCCTACTATTAACTCTATCTCATATGATTATTCTGTTATTATATTTCAGAGCTATTTTGCACAACTTCGGATTGCATTACCATCTTGCAAAAATCTGCTTGTTACTGTATTTACTCAGCTTCATGCAAACAAGGAATTTCACCCTGGTGTATATGACAATGAACTAATCAGAACTTTCTACTATATTGAGAGTGCCCAAAATCATCTCGCATGTAAACCTGCTTTTGAAACTCAACATACATTATAATCTCGTCTACATATTTTTTTCTTGGAAATCATGAAGATGGAACCAATATCTAAAATGTTAAGACAATCTATTGACAAAGCCCTAGGTCTTTTGTTGAATTAATTAATATAATGAACCATTTTCGTTTAGCTGTCAGTTTTAAATGCAGTTTTCCTTGCGATTTAATTTTCTGAGTGCCAAGCAGCTGTTGTTTACATCATCTAAATTATTTGGCTCACTCCAATCAGTCATTCTCACCAGCATAATTAGGAGTGCTTTCTAAGAGAAAGGAGAGTACAGGCTTTTAGCACTTAGCATCTAAATTATGTCAGGGGGGGGAAAAAAACAAAGATACTGAAGTAATAAATCAGGGACTTAAAGCCAAAACTGTAGCTTATATATAGATATTCATTCATTTTCAAATAATTTGCAAGTTATGGTATTCAATTGAATATTACAGCTTCTCAGGCCAGAATTTGAGTTTTATCTGCATTCAAGAAACCACATTCTTCAGCAGTACATTCAGCTTACACGCGATATTAAAATTCAAGAATGGAGCATTTAAGTCAAACAACTTGCCCTGCTACAGTGTTAAAGATGAGACGAAAAGAGTGTTGCAATAATCTGAAACCAAGCAATTTTTTTAACATCACCTATCCATGTTCTTTCTCCAGGAATACTGCCTGACCCACTGAGTTACTCCAGCATTTTGGGTCTTTCCTCAGCAAAATTAAGCCCATCGGCTTTGCAATTTATTATTTGTTGAACAATGTTCAATTATTTTATGCTTCTGCTTGAGGAAATTTCTGGCAGCTACTCTTGGATCTAGTTCAAGGTATTTAAATCATGTTGCATCTGTAAAGCAGTAGTATACCAAATATTTCACAATAATGAAGTAATAAAGATCAGGCATGGAAAAACATTCGAAAAGTTTAAAGCATTTGAGAAAAGCACAGGAAGCATTAGTGCCACAGAAAGGGCCTTTCTAGCGCATCAAACCTGGGCTCTGCAAGAAACACCCAAATTATTATTATTCATTGTTTATTCCTTAAATACCCCCATTTCTAAATTTTTATCCACAAGACATCTATAGATTCTGCTTCTATCAATTACCAAATTGGCTTATAGTTTGTGTACATTTTGAAAGCTACACACGATATTCTAAAAGCAAAATGTAAATCCTGCATTATTAACGTTCATCCTTTCAAAATTAGCCCTTCAGAAGCATTAATTCATGTTTTAAAATCAATTAAACCCCCAAATCTTATTTCAGATTGAGCTCTCTTCCAATAATTTGTGTTGAAGTGATAAGTGTACAAGTAGCCATGCCTCAAAACCTAAACATTAAAAATAAAAACACTGAAAATGTTTGGTGGCATCTGAGCAGAAACAGTTAACTTATATCAGAACTGTATAGTGCTGGAAAACATAAAACGTTTTAAGGTGCAGGGTAAAGAGGAAAGATCAAATGGTTAATTTGGAAGGCAAAAAAAAGAATTAAGGACATTGAGTGACAAAGGGAAGAAATAATTTTTACTCACCTCTGCTGTTCCAAAAAGGGGGAGAAAGACCATCTAAAAACTGAATGCTACAAGATGACTAATGGTAAAGTGGAGGTAATGTTGAGCTTTAATAGGATAGGATAGGAGATCAAGGACACAGATGTCAGTGAGGAAGAAAGCAACAAGACAAATTGGGGTCACATCTGCGATCTGAACACACTTCCATAAATCAATTATTTGATCTTCATTATTAGAGAAGACTCATCTTGAGTGGTCACCACAAGGCAGTATGTCAACAATTATTATTTCCCTTTCTACTATTGAAGTCTGATTCAAGTGAACATTTATATAATTTTCTGCTTTTAATTTTACAGTTTTCAGTTTTATTTTAAATTAAACGTGCAATTTTCCAATCCAAACAGCACAATTCCAGAATCAATCATTCACTATCTATTTCAATTTAATTGGTAAAGAAAGCACGAGGTTGTGGAAATTTACCAAAAATATTTAACATTTAAATGAATATTAAATCCACATTTCTCTCAATGAAACATTTTTTAGGTTTTGTGTGTAAAAAATGAGGGGTAAATTAGTGAGGGAAGCCAGTAAATGATGAGCAGAAGCACAAAATCAGGCTCAATGGGCAAATAACACTAACGTTTTCCCAGCAATACACAAAGGACAGCATCCCATTGTGTTCTCTAATTGTTAGCATATACCAAACCCTCTAGATGTCCTGAGAGAGCTGTACTTAAACTAATTAATGTCTAGCAATAAAAGACCGCCAGTTAAGCACAGATGATTAACTGCAAATAATGCTTGGGCAGCACAAATCATAGTTGACATACAAATAATACATTTCCAGCTCTCTAACTTTGGCAGCCAGTATTGATAGAAAATCAAGTTTACATTGAAAGCTTTCTTGGAGAAGCTTGTGGTATAAAAGTAAATAATTTTAATACTGGTTTCTGGTGTCAGAAAATTTGCATTTTAATCCTATTAATTCAAAAGACTTTTATATTTCTGTATACACTAAAGTATCTTTTTCAAATCTGCCTGCAAAGAACAATACTAATAGACATCCCATATGTTATTCCTCTTGATACATTACTAAATACTGAAGAACTGAAATCACAAATGATCAAGTGCTTACATACCTGGTATTTGCTACTTTAGGGCTTACAGCTAAATGAATACGATGGATACATTTAAATAAATAGTGAGAGATGTGGATTATTGATTATTCCAAAGAGCATCTCATCCTCAGAAATGACATCAATCCAATCCATTGGACTGATCACTAGTTGAATACAATTTCTTTGTGCATCCCACATTTGAATAACAGGATTAACTGCTAAAATGTATCTTGTGATGTCATTTGAAGGAGAAAATAAATGATTGCTAAAACACCTCAAATGCACATGTTAAATCTATATCTATCTATATTATACTAAAATTCTCATCTTGTTTGGACGTGTTTGTCTGCGTGCGTGCGATCTCAAGAAACTACACCAAAACGATACACAATAGCGCAAAACATTTTTGCAGAACCTTACTTGGCTTTTTCCCGTCGTCGCTCTTACAAGTTTCCTTCAGATTTGATGTTATATTTTACATTATTGATATTTAAAGTTTTTTAAAAGCCAACTCTGAAAATAATAACTGCCTTTGAGAGGGAGACTCTTCCAGCAGCTTCCAGTGACGATGTCACAATGGCAACACAGTCGTCCAATCACAATGGGATCTCATTTATAGAAGCTCTATGAAGATTCCGAAAACAGAAAATGACATCACAATCTGATCTCCAATGCCAATACACAAACTATGAGAGTGGTTTTACACTGTTGTAATAGAGGGAAATAGTGGGGGAGAATTAAAAGCTTTAAAGTGACATTTAAAAATTGGATTTCTTCAAATCTGCACTGGCAGTTAGGCAGTTATGATGTCACAATGCCCTACCGGCTACAATGTTTCTATCCCATCTATTCTAACAATGAGTCCTTCACAGCAAATGTCCTTCAGGGAAAGAATCTGCCAGCCTAGCCCAGCAAATTTTAATGATTAGATTTGGATAACAAAAGGGAAGAATCTGCCACCCTGACCTAACACAGCAAAGTTTAATGATTAGATTTGAATAACAAAAGATGGTCTTGTTAGTGGCACCTACATCACTTAAAACTTTAGTGCAATTGCATTTTTTTTTAAAGTTTAAAATGACCTGCACATTTGGGGGCTATGGGTGAGTGGTGGAATACTGCATTGGGGGAACGGATGAGTGGTGGAATCTTACGTTGGGGAACAGGTTGCGTTGGGGGACCAGGCCTCCCATGTGACAGGGATCCAACGGGTGAGTGGTGGAATCTTAAGTAGGGGAAAGTGTTTTGTTGGGGGAATGGGTGAGTGGTGGAAACGGGTTGCGTTGGGGGACGGGGCCCAACAGGTCCCACTTGGGGGGGGAGGGGGGGTGTGTCTGTGTCATGAGTGTGATCTTGAAATTACGCCAAAACGGTACACGATAGCGCTCCAATTTTTGGCCTACCTTACACACCATTGTCCTGTGGTGTATCAAGCTTCATTCAGATTGATGGTATATTTTACAGGTTTTTACCATTTTAAACTTTACAAAAACCACATTGACAAAAATCTCTTCCATCTGCACGGGCAGTTAGCTGTGTATGACGTCACAATGGGATCTCATTTACATAAACTGCCTGTCACCCCACAATGACATCACAATGGGATCTCATTTACATTTATAAAACTCCCATTTAAAAACACAGCAGCGTTCCACCATTGCATCTATGGGATCTCATTTGCATTTTTTAAAAGTTTTGAAAAACACAGCAGCTTCCATCTCACAATGACGTTGGGGGGGGGGGGTACGGAGGGGAGAGGGGTTATGGTGGAAGGGAGTGACTGAGGGTAGGGGAAAGGAGAGGGAAGGAGAGGTGAGGGAGGGAGTGAGGGAGGGGAGAAGGAGAGGGGAACGAAGAGAGAGGGTGAACAGGAGGGGAGGGAATGCTGGGGGATGAGGGGGGGAATGAAGGAGGATAGGGGTAGGAAGAGGGATGGTGAGGCACATGGTTGGGGAGGGTTGCCGCGACTCACGTCACAACGGGGATCTCTGGCGTCACAATAGGAACCAGTCAGCCGCGCCTGCGCAGTTGGGGGCTATGGATGAGTGGTGGAATATTGCATTCGGGGACCAGCCCTCCCGTGTGACAGGGACCCAACAGGTCCCACTTGGTCTAATGAATTATAAAATTATATTTATTGAATGATATATGAAATGTCGTTACATCAGCAGGACATCACTATTCATTTATGCAAATTCCTTAAACAAATAGTCCAAAGAGGTTTTCACATAGGCCTCAGCCCCTGCGTTTGCAGGATTTAAAAAAAAAAAAAATGGAGCTTTTCCACCAAGCTTCAATGCATTCCTCTATACACAGCTTGTGCCAGTATGTGAACTCTTTGCACTGGAAGGACAGCCAGTTCAGAACAGACCAGGGAACATCTTTCAAAAGCTGACCATCTTCCAGCAGCTGTTGACATTTACTTCTGTTCCTGGGTACAATCCATTCAGCTGATTATATTTTAAGCAGCTGTTCAGTGTTCAACCTCTACAGCCTCTCCTTCCAAGCCTACTTTGTAAATAAGCATTATACTAGCGGATGAAAGAACAGTGTCATTCCCAGCACAGCCTTCTCTTGGGCAGTATGCAGTAGCAATGTCACACCAACTGTACTGTACATAACATCTGACAGCAAGGCCCCTAGCAAAGGAAGCTCCATTCAGCCAAATGACTTTAAACTACTCAGGAAGACTATCCAATAGAATCCAGCATTTAATTTTCCTTTAGGGTTTGAAGGTCATTCCACATGACTCACTGTCTAACTATCAAACTATCAAACATATTTGCCTTGATAAAATGTTCCGCCATAGGGACATCCTGTGGCTTTTACATAGGCGCATGTGTAGGGAATTAAGGGATATGAATTGGGTGCTGGCAGAGGAAATTAGTTTAAATAGGCATCATGTTTGGCACAAAAACTGTGGGCCAAAGGGCCTGTTCCTGTGCTGTATTGTTCCATTCTCTAAGTTGCTATGTTCAATACTGCGGACAAACAGAAGCGCAGAGGATCATCTATTTGATACAGCCACACACTGAATTAGCCATTACAATGACAGCCCCCTTTCTCTGGAGATACATGCTTCACATTTCTGAGTACACAATCAATTTGCAATCTTCAAATAATCTGAAAAATAGCATGGATAACTGTAGCAGCACCATAGGCTAGTAAAGGCAATACCCTGCAACACCATGCGTACATTGTAACTGATGATCAGGTGCTCCCCACAATCAAGAATACTATATCCATAATTCCAGTTTTTGCTATACACTTCAATTAGTGGCACCAGTTTTTGGTATACGTCTTGGGTCCTCTGAACCTGGTAATCAGGCAATGATGGGCACAAAGGATAGCTGAACTAGAGGTCTAAGACCAAGCCCGTACTTTTGATTTGACTCTGGCCCTCACGACCAGCTAAGGAGAAAGTAGAAAAGCTATAACCTCCATACGCTATCTTACACATGGCCCTTCAGTTTCAATACCAGACACGGGAGACATGCACTTGGATTTTTAATCTCAAGGTAGATGGCTGTTCTCAATTTAAGTTCGATCATTAAGCAAGAATATCAAGCAAAAAGACCAACCTAGGAGGCAAAAAGAATGAATGATGAGGAGGGTTAAAGCTTCCAGATAGTAAGAATTAGACTGACCAGTAATGTTCATATCCAAAACAATAACACACACTGTGAAGAAATTCCTGCAGAAATTTCCTGTGACACGGCAAATCATCAAAATCAAATGTTAAAGGTTTGTTTGTGCTAGCTGCTGAAAAACATTAAAAACAAATGAGAAATCTATGTACAAAAGTACCAAGTCAACTATCAATCCTTTCCACACAGCAACCTGAAGGCCTTTTGCAGAATACATTAATAGACAGAAGCCATCATATCTCAGACTCTGGGATGTCTTACTATAATTTATTTTTCTAATTTCACCACAATATTATATGTTTATAAACGTTGTTATGCCTCGAAGAGAGTTGAGATAACATCTCCAGGGTGTCAACAAACTCAAGTACAAATTTATTATGGCAAGGTACAGGCACCCTGAAAAATCTTGCTTGCAGAAGCATCTCAGGCAGACAGACAGGTAGATATACATAAATCAAGTATAAATTACACAAAATTCTAAAAGAAATACAAAGCAAAAAACTAGACACGAGTGAAAAATCATAATTGGAAAAAAGGTCTTGAGTAGTGCCAGATGTGGACCTTGTTCTTTTGTCGAGATGGGATTAGGATTACGTCAGTTGGTTCAAGAACTTGTTAGTTGTAGGACAGCAGCTGTTCCTGAACATGGGTGGTGCGAGACTTCAGGCTTCTGTACCTCATGCCCAATGGTAGCAGTGAAAAGAGGGCATGGCACATATAGTTGAGATCCTTTATGATAAATGCCACCTTCTTGAAGCAGCACCTCATGTAGCCACTTTCAATGGTGGGGAGGGCTGTGCCCGTGATGGATCAGGCCAAGTCCGCCACTCTTTGCAATCTCTTGCTATCTTGTGTTGGCACTGCAACACCAAGCCACAAAGCAACCATTAACAATACTTTCCAGAGTACATCTATAAATGTTTGTTGTGGTATTTGGAGACATATCAAACCTCTAAACTTCTAAGTAGAGGCGATGGCACACTTTCTTACAAATTTGATAAAGTGCTTTGAACTTAATAGATTGTCACTTATTTGCATACGATACACTTGTGGCAAAAAAAAATTTAGATCAATAAAAGGAGCAAAAAGAAAACTCACAGACTATAATTCAAAAGAAAATTGGAGACCATGCATTAATATAGCATGGGAATCAAAAGAACACAATTATAACTTATTTATAAATTTCTTCTATCATTTATTGTCTCCTTCCTTCCATGCCATCAGGTCATCTTCTGTTTTGTCCTTTCTTCCTCTTTTTTCCTTTGATTAACCATTGTATCTCATTTATTTCTAACTTTTTTTTATCACTGCAAAATTCTGCTTCTTGCTCCTCAGATACTGCTTGGCCTTTTAGGTATTTCCAAGATTTTACAATTTTTGAAAAATATTTTGTCACTTTCCAGCATTTAACAAAGTACACAAAATAACAAAACTATGTTGTACTCACCACTTTCCACCGTTCCTTTACTAAGAAACCAACTGACAATATGTCAGGCTGCTCGCCTCCCCCGCTCATGTCTGTGGTCCCTTTTGGAATAGCTGCTATGCAGTGCATAAGTCAGCCTGGATCTTCAGGGTTCCAAAGGCAGGTTCCATTTAACCTGAGAGTACAAATACAAATCAAAATTAGCTGTGATGATTAACTTTTTAATTTTCATTTATGCAACTACTAATGGAAACTTCCAGATTCAAAGTTCAATGCACCGGGGTTGTATCATGATAGGTACATGGCAAAAATGGAATGCACTCAATCACCAGGAAACAATTACACACCTTTCAAAATAGTTTAAATTAATTTCCGAATTACTAAAATATTACCAACACAACTCCTGGCCCAAACACCCTTGGCCACCGCAACACAACAATCGAAGATAATGTTGCTTCATTCACTGTAGTCATTCTGGAATATCTGACCATCAGACCATGCTCCAACTAAATGTTTTCAAGCAGAAATTAAAGCACCAGGGTAGAAACATAGAAACATAGAAATTAGGTGCAGGAGTAGGCCATTCGGCCCTTCGAGCCTGCACCGCCATTCAATATGATCATGGCTGATCATCCAACTCAGTATCCCGTACCTGCCTTCTCTCCATACCCTCTGATCCCCTTAGCCACCAGGGCCACATCTAACTCCCTCTTAAATATAGCCAATGAACTGGCCTCGACTACCCTCTGTGGCAGGGAGTTCCAGAGATTCACCACTCTCTGTGTGAAAAAAGTTCTTCTCATCTCGGTTTTAAAGGATTTCCCCCTTATCCTTAAGCTGTGACCCCTTGTCCTGGACTTCCCCAACATCGGGAGCAATCTTCCTGCATCTAGCCTGTCCAACCCCTTAAGAATTTTGTAAGTTTCTATAAGATCCCCTCTCAATCTCCTAAATTCTAGAGAGTATAAACCAAGTCTATCCAGTCTTTCTTCATAAGACAGTCCTGACATCCCAGGAATCAGTCTGGTGAACCTTCTCTGCACTCCCTCTATGGCAATAATGTCCTTCCTCAGATTTGGAGACCAAAACTGTATGCAATACTCCAGGTGTGGTCTCACCAAGACCCTGTACAACTGCAGTAGAACCTCCCTGCTCCTATACTCAAATCCTTTTGCTATGAAAGCTAACATACCATTCGCTTTCTTCACTGCCTGCTGCACCTGCATGCCCACTTTCAATGACTGGTGTACCATGACACCCAGGTCTCGCTGCATCTCCCCTTTTCCTAGTCGGCCACCATTTAGATAATAGTCTGCTTTCCTGTTTTTGCCACCAAAATGGATAACCTCACATTTATCCACATTATACTGCATCTGCCAAACATTTGCCCACTCACCCAGCCTATCCAAGTCACCTTGCAGTCTCCTAGCATCCTCCTCACAGCTAACACTGCCCCCCAGCTTAGTGTCATCCGCAAACTTGGAGATATTGCCTTCAATTCCCTCATCCAGATCATTAATATATATTGTAAATAGCTGGGGTCCCAGCACTGAGCCTTGCGGTACCCCACTAGTCACTGCCTGCCATTGTGAAAAGGACCCGTTTACTCCTACTCTTTGCTTCCTGTTTGCCAGCCAGTTCTCTATCCACATCAATACTGAACCCTCAATGCCATGTGCTTTAAGTTTGTAAACTAATCTCTTATGTGGGACCTTGTCGAAAGCCTTCTGGAAGTCCAGATACACCACATCCACTGGTTCTCCCCTATCCACGCTACTAGTTACATCCTCGAAAAATTCTATAAGATTCGTCAGACATGATTTACCTTTTGTAAATCCATGCTGACTTTGTCCAATGATTTCACCACTTTCCAAATGTGCTGCTATCCCATCTTTAATAACTGACTCTAGCAGTTTCCCCACTACCGATGTTAGACTAACTGGTCTGTAATTCCCCGTTTTCTCTCTCCCTCCCTTCTTAAAAAGTGGGGTTACGTTTGCTACCCGCCAATCCTCAGGAACTACTCCAGAATCTAAAGACACAAAATGCTGGACTCAGCGGGACAGAAGGGCCTCGACCTGAAATGTAACCCATTCCTTCTCTCCAGAGATGCTACCTGTCCCGCTGAGTTACTCCAGCATTTTATGTCTACCTTCGATTTAAACCAGCATCTGCAGTTCTTTCCTACACAGACGAACTCCAGTGCGACTGATTTCACTTGGACTAATCCACATTCAAACATTCTGCAACTAACTTAAATGAGTACATGACTGCCGTCTCAGGCACTCAGGCAAGTGTGTAGAGGTCAGTGTGCTAAATAAGTCAATCCAAGTGTTCCCCAACCAGGAGCCATAAGATCCATTCAAGTGAAGAGGCATTCAAATCAAGTGGTCCAAACAGTACAAGAAATCTCGGCATGACCATCACAGAGCCTTTAGAGAGGCCATGAGACAATTCCAGACCAAGCTACTGTCCCAGAATAACTACACAGACACCCGCTGATTGTGGCGATACATACATGCCTTAACAGACTACAAAGCAAAGTTAGGCAGAAGTTGGCAACAATGTATTCCTCCCTGACGAATTCAAGGCATTCTATTCTCGTTTTGAACAGAATGTCAGTGGAATCATGTAACCTGCCCTGAATGCCATTGGTGCATCTGAATTAATGGTTATTGTCGCAGGCATCAGATCAGCCTGCCTGAGTGAAGCCATAGAAATTAACTGGCCAGGGGGAGGTCCCCAACTGTGCCTCAAGAACCTGCCCAGACCAGCAGGCGGGTGTATTCATAGACATCTTTAATCTCTCTCTCCTTCAATCGGAGGTTCTTACCTGCTTTAAGACCATTGTCACCCCAGTGTCAAAGAAAAAGAATAGCATGCCTTAACGACTACTATTGATGGCGTTGACATCCTTCATCATGAAGGGCTTCGAGAGGCTATTCATGGAGTACATCAACTCTAGCCTCCCAGACCTCTTCATGCACTGTAATTTGCCAACCACCGTAATAGGTCCACATCAGACACCCTCTCCCTGGCCCTGCACTCATCTCCGGAACATCTAGATAACAAGGTCATCTAGGTCAGACTCTTATTTGTTGATTTCAAAGCCATAATTCCACCAAACTGATCTCCAAACTCCTGGACGTAGGACTCTGTACCCCCGTCTGCAACTGGATCCTTGATTTCCTGACCATTAGATCATAATCAGTAAGGGCAGGCGGGGTCAAGGAAAGAGCATTCACGTCGCGGCCCTGCTTCCACTAATCTTTCCACCACCACGCACAAGAAGCGACAAGACAGACACCATTGTATGCAGATGCCGAGAAGTGCGTTCAGCTCTGGCTTCTAATCTTGTGTGTGGACTCGATAAGGACAGGCGATAAAAAAAATCCTCCACAATAATTCTCAACATGCAGTATGTGTTCTTAGCTCCTTACTATACTCTATATACACTCACGAATGTGGTGCCAAATTCTGTTCCAACTCTATAAAGTTACAGATGAAACCACCATGAAATCAACAAATAAGAGTCTGACCTAGATTCTGCCAGTTCTCAAACAATTATGAGAGAGTACAGGAAGGAGATAGAGAGCTTTGTAGCATGGTGACAAGACAACAACCTCTCCTTCAATGTCAGCAAAATGAAGGCACTGGTCATCGACTTGAAGCGGGGCAGAGTATGTGCCCCAGTCTGCATCAATGGTGCTGAAGTGAAGATGGTCGATGAAAGCTTGAAGTTCCTCGGTGTAAATATCAACCACAATGTCCCATTGCAACCACATTGTAGCTACGGCAAAGAAAGCGCACCAATGCCTTTAGTTCTTCAGAAGGCAAAGGAAATTTGGCACATTCTCAATGTCTCTTGCAATTTCTACAGGTACACCATAGAAGCATAATTTGCCAACCACCGTAAGCTCAGCTTGGTGTGGCAACCACTCTGCCCAGGAAAGGAAGGAATTGCAGAGAGCTGTGGGTGTGCCCCATCCACATGCAAAGTAGCCTCACCCACCCCCAACTCCATCTATACTTCACGATGCCTCAAGACAGCAGCTAATATGCAAATCAAGAACAGTGGTGCAGTGGTAGAGTTGGTGCCTTACTACAGGTGTTGTCTATACAGAATTTGTACGTTCTCCCAGTATCTGTGTGGGTTTTCTCCGAGTGCTCCAGTTTCCTCCCACATTCCAAAGATGTACAGGTCAGTAGGTTAATTGTCTTTGGTAAAATTGTCTCTAGTGTGTGGGATAGTGCTAGTGTAAAGGGAAATCGCTGGTCAGCACGGACATGATGGGCCGAAGGGCCATTTTCTACACTATCTCTAAACTAAAACTAATAAACTAAACCACTCACATTCCAGTTATTCTCTCTTCTTTCCTCTTCTGTCAGGCAAAAGATACAAATGTTTAAAAGCACGTTCCACCAGATTCAAGTTCAGAAGGGTCTCGGCACAAAATGTCACCTATTCGTTTTCTCTAGATATGCTGCCTGACCTGCTGAGTTACTCCAGCCTTTTGTGTCTGCCTCGGGTTCTTCCTCGCTGACATCAGGCTCTTAAACATCTTAATCTCAACTCTTGGACATCTCAATTGGATGAATTTCCGATCTACCTCATTGTGGCCTTTGCGCTTATTTTTATCTACCTTTTCTTTGCAACTGCAATCCTACATCCTGCACTCTATTTTCATTGTTGCACTACCACATGTACTCATGTATAGTATGATTTGCCTATATAAAATAGAGTAGTTTCTCACTTTCTCAGTGCACATTACAATAATAAACATACCAAAACAAAATTATGCCATTGTATATTTGAGAATTCATACAGCTGAGGTCAGCCAACCCTTCAGCCTGATGCAATTCATCACACATTAGAAAGTCAACAAGGCTTTGACTCATTTCCATAATAATTTGCTAACAGGAGCTATTGTACATCTTCCTAGACGATCATCATACTTCCCTTCATTGTTTAGAAACCTTTATTTAGCAATTTTACTTAGCATGTGCGCGTGACAGAACTAATACAACAAAGGTATTGATTTAGAGGGTGGACTTTAGACATTAGAGACAGCGCGAAAACAGGCGCTTCGGCCCAACAGGTCCATGCCGTCCAGCGATCCCCTACACTAATACTATTCGACACATTTGGGACAATTTACGTCTTTGGATCGCGGGAGGAAACCAGAGCACCCAGAGTAAACCCACGTGATCACGGGGAGAACGCACAAAATCCATACAGACAGCAATCCCCTTGTTCAGAATCGAACCTGGGTCTCTGGCGCTGTAAGGCAGGAGCTCTACCCCTGCGCCACTTTGCCACCCTTTTGAGCGCGAACGCTGTTCCCACTACCACAAATTGTACAGTCACGTATCCCACATTTGGGGACGTCACAAGCATCACCAGACCCAGAGTGCAATGGGAAGCCGCATCCTGGGAAAGCGACTCTCCCCTGCAAGGTCAGTTATTCTTGAAAATGTTTAAGAAATAACCAAGGTACACAATAGATAGAAGCAACACATTTTAACAAAGCACAAGTACAACAGAGAAAGCCTGGTACTGGGCTAAAGGAGTTAAAGTTCAATTGAGAACCAAAAATATTGAGCCTAACAGTTTATGTAAAAATTAATTATCAGAACAGCTTTCTAAATCTCTCCATTCCTGTTATATCTTCCAATGCATACTACCAATTTTCATCCAAAGTAGAGGTTAACCCACAATGGTTATAACATGGAAGGAGACTCCATGCACATTGAGTTTGCAGCAGCTTCCATTAAGAATTTCTACAAATCTCACTCGTACCGCTTCCTCTCCACAACCCTATAAATTAATTGCTTCCTGCTAAATCAAATCTTCCTCCACCACGACTTCCTGCATTCCAAACTCTTAATATATACAGTTTTTACCTCGTGTTCATTTTAGTCATAGGGTCATACAGTATGGAAACAGGCCCTTCAGCCCAACTTGCTTATGTCGACCAGGATGCTCCATCTACACTGTGTTTGGCCCATATCCCTCTAAGCCTTTCCTATCCATTTACCTGTCCAAATGTCTTTTAAATGCTATTAAACCACCTGCCTCAACTACCTCCTCTGGCAGATCATTCCATATACCCATCATTCTCTATATGGAAAAAGTTGCCCTTAATCAACTTTATGTCATGAAATCAAATTTATCAAATTTTTTCAATAAATCAAAATTATTTAATGTCCTCTTATGATGCCTCCACCAAAGGAAGAGTTCCTCTTCATCTACTGTCTATATATTTCATGATTCTAACTTACATTCCATCGACATAACCAAACATAATTGAAGTTCATTGTTGATGGAATAATTTTAGTACATTTCTTCTGAACTCTCTCAACGCCTTTCCACCTTTCTTAAACATATCACCCATAGACCAACACAAAAGTCCAACCCGAACGTGATCTTTCGAAGTTCATCATGGTTTTCTTGCTCTTGTGCTCTGTGCCTATTTATTTTTTTTTAAAACCACAAATCCCAATGCTTCTTTATAAAAAAAATAAAAAGTAAAATCACCATTGTATTATGGATTGCTATTTTAAAACTATGCATAAACACCAACCCCACCATCTGAGGTAGAGTGCTGACATGGATAGAAAATTGGTTGGCAGACAGGAAACAAAGTGTAGGGATTAACAGGTCCCTTTCAGAATGGCAGGCAGTGACTAGTGTGGTACCGCAAGTGCTCGGTGCTGGGACCGCAGCTATTTACAACATACATCAATGATTTAGACGAAGGGATTCAAAGTAACATTAGCAAATTTGCAGATGACACAAAGTTGGGCGGCAGTGTGAACTGTGAGGAGGTTGCTATGAGAATGCAGGACGACTTGGACAGGTTAGATGAGTGGGTAGGTGCAGTTTAATGTGAATAAATGTGAGGTTATCCACTTTGGTAGCAAAAACAGGAAGGCAGATTATTATCTAAATGGTGTCAAATTGGGAAATGGGGAAGTACAATGGGAGTGCACCAGGGGCGCCAGGGAGATGGCTGCCCTGCCGGCAGTCTGTGCGTTTTTTCTTTCTTTTTGTTATTTTTTAGTGCATTAAAAGTTTGTTTTAATGTTCTTCGGTTTGTTTTATATGGGGGAGGGGGGGAGGGGATCGGGTGGGGGACTTTTTTTTCAAGCTCTTACCTTCCCAGAGATGTGATTAATTTTCGGATCATATTCTCCAGGCGCTCTGCAGCCTACACTCGCTGGGGCTGAAAGCCTCCTCGGACTGTCGTGAGCCCCACCGCAGGGCGTGGACTTAACATCGGAGCTGATCCCTTGCCTGGGATCGCTCGCGACATCCGTGGAGTCAACATCAAGGGCTCGCAGTCTCGGGAGAGGCTATTCGGGAGCTCCAACGTCGCAGAAGGTTTGTCCATTGTCCAAGTGCAATTTTGCCCAGCAAGCTTTGATTCCAATCGATCCAGGCCAGATCAAGTCCCATGTCATTGAAATTGGCCTCTTTCAATTGTCTATTCCTGCATTCCAATGGTCTATTTATATCTATTTCCATAGCCATTCTAAATCTTTTGATATCATGCTTTATGATTGCCCTGTGATTCCCTCGCTGATACTTGCTACTTTCGTTCAACAATGCTGCCATCTCCATTAAGTCAGAAATTTATCTCTACAAACGCTTTTTGCTCCTTTTTCCCCCTTCTTGCATTCTTCCTGTCCCCGTCCTGTGCTCTGTCAAATGAGTTCAAACCTCCAGCAGCAACATTTCCTACAAGGACCTTGGTTCCAGCTCTGTTAAGGTGGAATATATCTGGCTTGTACAAATTAGTATTCAACCTTCTACAGTAACATAAGCTTTACATGCAGAATTTAAGAAAAATCAGTTCAAACAGATCATGTGTTATTTGCCAGAACAGCTAAATCATGAGTAATATCAGCAAGGACAAAAAGGGAGCTACAAGCTGATGATCCTAACGTCAGTGGCAGGAAAGGCTATTTGCAGGTTGAAAGCATTGATTTCAAGGAGTCTAGAATATAAAAACAAGGATGCAATGCTGGGCGGCGCGACTCTCGTCAGCAGCGGCCTCTGCAGTCCGTCTGTGTTTTATTATTTTTTGTCTCGTTTTTATGTAGTTTTTGTTATTTTTTTTGTTGGGGTATGTGTGTGGGGGGGTGGGGGGGAGGGGGTAACTTTAAAATATTTCCCCTGCACGGGAGACCCGACCTTTTCTTTGTCGGGTCTCCGTTGTCGTTGGGGCTGCAACGTGGAGCAGCCTCCAACAGGAATGACCTGGGGCTCCAGTTGCGGAGCTGCCGACTACTCACCGTCGCGGAGCTGGCAGAGTCCGGAGCGGGTGGAGCGGTGGTGGAGCGCTGCTGCCACCCGACCTCCGGAGCTTCGGAGGCTGCAACTGCGGGTTTGGCGGACGGTGGCACCGGGAGCCCGCGGGTCCCTGCTGGGTGACCGCTTTTCGGGGCTTCTGCAACAGCGACTTCTCCCGCCCGAGTTGTGGGGTTGAAGAACACCTGGAGCGGGGCCTTACACCATCGCCCCGCGTGGCTTGGAATGGCCGCGGGACTCTGCGAGCGCACGCCGGGGGCTCTAACACCAAGACCCGGTGCGCGACCTTGCATCACCCGGCGTGGCTTTAATGGCCGCGGGACAATCGCCATCGCCAGCCGGGGGCTTTGACTCGGACTCTGACATCGGGGGGGAGAGTGCAGTGGAGAGATACGTTTTTTTTGCCTTCCATCACAACAGTGTGATGGATGTTTGTGTAAACTGTGTTGTGTCTCGGGTCTTTTTGTTTTGTAATGTATGGCTGCAGATACGACATTTTGTTTGGACCTCAAGGGGTCCAAATGACAATAAATTGAATTGTATTGTATTGTATTATCAGGTGATGGTCAGACCGCATTTGGAGTATTGTGTAGGAAGGAGCTGCAGATGCTGGTTTAAAATCGTAGACACAAAATACTGGAGCAACTCAGCGGGACAGGCAGCATCTCTGGATATAAGGAATGGGTGACGTTTCGGGTCGAGACCAGTCTGAAGAAGGGTCTTGAACTGAAACATCACCCATTCCTTATATCCAGAGATGCTGCCTGTCCTGCTGAGTTACTCCAGCATTTTGTGTCTATCTTTAGACTATTGTGGGCAATTTTGGGCCTCATATCTGACAAGGGATGTGACAAGGGAGCCAAAGAACAGTTGTGGAGAATTGTTATTCGTGGAATGCCGCAGGTGCCGGTGCTGGGTCCACTGCTGCTTATAATATATACATCAACGATTTGGATGACAAAGTAATTAACAGCAGTAATAAATTTACAGGTGCCAGAATTGGTGTTATAGCAGAGACAGTGAGCAAGGATATCCAAGTTTATGACAAGACCTAAATTAGTTGGTAAGACGGGTCAAGGAAGGCAAGTGGAATTTAGAGTTGAATTGTGAGGTATTATACTTCGGCATATCAACCCAGGGCAGAACTTGCACAGCAAATGGTAGAGTCCTGGAGAGTATTGCAGTACAGGTCATGTACACCTCAATAAGGTGAACGCTCACTGTCTTTTTTTCCCTGGGTAACAAATACTAAAATTAAAGGACATAGGCTAAATATTGAGAGGGGAGTGACGTAAGTGGGACCTCAAGGAGAATTTTTACACTGAGGGTAGTCCATATCTGGAATGAAATGAGAGGAAGCTAATGAAGCAAATATTAGTAGGATTTTTAAATGTCATTTGGACAAATAAAAGGGTTTTGTGAGCGATAGACCAAATCCAGGCAAATGGGACTAGACCAATGTGCCAACTTGGCCAGCATAGACAAGGATGGCATAAGGGCCCGTTTCTGTGCTATACAGCTCCATGACTCTATTCCATCCAATTTGGTATCATTGTAATTATGTATTTTTCTTCTCACTTTTTATTACAGATTCAAGGTCCAGATAAAAGATAAGACATTACATAGAATAAATTGCATACAAAGGCACAATAAATGACATACAAAAGCACAGTAAATTACTTACAAAAGCACAATAAATCACATCCAAAAGCACAATATATGGTTTAAGATCAAGAATTAAATAAATCAGTGCCCTACAACGAGACAACTAAACCAATGGCGCCACAGCTGGGACTGGTAGCGTGTAGTGCTAAACCATATGTTTGATAAGGTCAAGATGATTTCATTTTCAGAGTAATTAATCCGACAATTAAATTTATACATAAAATTTCTTAAGACAGTTCGTAAAATATTGACTCCTGCAGCCACAAACATTTCACTTGCACTACACCATCTAGGTCTCTCTTCAGGAATATTCTCATGGCATCATTATAAGCTACTATGAACAGCAATGTGATCATCTCCAAGCCTTTTAAATATTTAAGAATCAAGAGATAAGGAGTTATTGCAGAAAAGTGCTACCGCAATAAAAGATCATCTATGAGTTTACTGAATGGCACAGCAAGTAAAGAGGGTCAAGTTGCCAACTTCTGTTTCTTTGTTCTTTAATGATTTTGTTCCCTGAAGTAGAGTGGTACAACAAGTAAATAAATAACTAATAGTAGCCAAAATGCTTGGAACTACGAGGCATTATTGACCATTGGCAACAGTTACTCAAATCTGCAATAAAGGCCTGGCATTACCACTATTACAATCAAGCCCAATCCAACGAGCAACACCAAGCATTGTTGAAAACAATGTAGCAACCTGGAAGCTGCAATATACACTAAGTGCTGTACCAAGTAATTAATAGAGCTAAAATAACCAAACTGGCCCATGGGGTCCTCATTCTGTTCATCAACAGGTCAATGAGCATCAAGGAAAAAAATATTCCAATGGGTGGAGTGATGCCTCATCTAAGGGAAGACTGTTGTGGTTGTCAGGGGGCAA
This sequence comes from Amblyraja radiata, assembly GCF_010909765.2. NCBI lineage: Eukaryota > Metazoa > Chordata > Chondrichthyes > Rajiformes > Rajidae > Amblyraja > Amblyraja radiata. The sequence goes on from NC_045964.1 coordinate 14,548,159, forward strand.
TAATTCCAGTCTCAGGATATTATTGTGGGATTCTGCTTTGCAGTCTGTTGCAACTATCTCAGATGCCTCCTCAACAACTTTTCTTTAAATCAAAAGATCCAAAAACGGGTGATGTTCACTGACAATTTGTGTAGAATTGCATTTGCAACTTACATGCCACATGAAACAAAATCTGTACCAGGCTTTCGCTGAAAACCATTGTAATGCACAAATGCCAAGGAAAATCCCAATGGAGTAACAGCATTAACATACCAAATTTAAAAAATCACAGGCATGTTCTGTGAAAACATTTTTTAAGATAGCCAGGAAAATAAGAAAAATTAAAACTGCAACAACTAGTTTTTAGAGCCTTAAAGTTCTAGTCGTGTCTACCTGTACTTTAAAACCATTGTAAACTACTGCAAGGACTAAGGCCACTCAGTCTGCCATGACCACTACTGCTAAAAATAAAACTATGACATCCCGATTCTTAGTGTTCAATACCCCAATAATTCTACAAATACATTATTTTACAGAATAAATGTGCAAGTATTATATAAATTCCTGCCTCTGCCAAACTGTAGGCCAGCAACTTCTATATCCAAATATGTGTTGGTGTAACTCAGCAGGTCTGGGAGCATCTCTGGAGAAAATGGATAGGTGGCGTTTCGGGTCGGGATCCTTTTTAGACTGATTATACTGGGGGGTGGAAGGGGGAGATGTGACCCATGTCCTTGTATTGTTTTCCCTGTAGGTTGAGGTTGAGGTGAGACCCAATAGAAGTATATACACAATTATAAGGTAGACAGTCAGATTCTTTTTTATCCAGATTGGAAATGCCAAATGCGCGGGGTAAGTTTTTTTTTAACCACATAAACGTGTTTTTTGGGGGGGGGGGGGGGGGGGGATTTTTGTTTATCAGGGAAACCATTACTCTCATATTCACGATTGACACATCACAACATGTAATGTTGCTACAAGGTCACCTCTCATTCTTCTGAACTCAGTAAAGTCTGCTTAATGTTTCTTCATATGACAAACCTATTACTTTAGGAATCAAAGATAGACACAAAATGCTGTAGCAACTCAGTGGGACAGGCAGCATCTCTGGAGAGAATGGGTGAATTCCACAAATTCACAACTGTGTGGGGAAACGTTTTTCCTCATCTCAGTTCTAAATGGCCTACCCCATATTCTTAAACTGTGGCCCCCTGGTTCTGGACTCCCCCAACGTCGGGAACATGTTTCCTGCATCTAGTGTGTCCAATCCTTTAATAATTTTATATGTTTCTATAAGATCCCCTCTCATCCGTCTAAATTCCAGTGAATACAAACCCAGTTGCTCCATTCTTTCATTATACGACAGTCCCACTATCCTGGGAATTAACCTTATGAACATACGCTGCACTCCCTTAATAGCAAGAATGTCCTTCCTCAAATTAGGAGACCAAAACTGCACACAATACCCCATGTGTGGTCTCACCAGGGCCCTGTACAACTGCAGAAGGACCACACGGTGTGTGTCTGTATCACCGTGGCTTTGCACCGTGTGAATTTCACTCAGACAGCGCTACCCCCGCTTGCCCTGTCCCCGCCTGCAGAGAGTGAGTGAGTGAGCGCGAGCGACAGGCTCATTAGGAATCAATATGATTAACTTTCAATGCACTGAGTAACTCATAAGATCATAAGTGATAGGAGCAGAATTAAGCCATTCAGCCCATCAAGTCGACGCCATTCAATCATGGCTGATCTTCTCTCTCCTCTAACCCCATTATCCTACCTTCTCCCTATAACCAGACACCCACACTAATAAGCGAATTCGGTATTACAACTGCGCATGCCCAGGTCATGGGTCATTCGGGATATACATTCTCGCCAGCTGAGCTACTGTGTGTGTACAGACCTGCGTATTCAGCTCAATAAGATTTATAAATACATTTATCCGTCAAATATGTCAGCAGTAGGCCACAGCATACTGCAGGCTGCACAAATCCACAATTGTATCTATTTAAATTATTGCTCAATACAGCACCAGCCTTGAAAACGCAAGAATGCCTGGAACTAACCTGTCAATTATCAAATCCCTGGCATCGAGCCGCGGCTCGAGAGACTAAGGCCGCGGCTCGAGAGACTAACAGAGGCAAAGAGGTTTGCCACGCACTGCAAGGGAGCAGTGGACCAGACAGGAAGAGCGGACGGAATTACCACTAGACAGCCAAACCAGTAGGTAATTTACGGCTGGGGTGAGTACTTTCCCATTTATAGGAGGTAGGATTATATAAATAAGGGGTGTATCAATACAGTTATCCGGGTAGGGGATTCTTAAATAGGACCAGTTAATTACTTATATAAGATGGGCGGCCAGGAGATGTGCCAATACTGTGAGATGTGGGAATTTGTCGACACCATTGATGTAGATGATCCCTACAGCTGCAGTAAATGTTTGAGGCTAGAGGAACTCGAGCTCCGCATTGATGAGCTGGAGACCCAACTTCATACGCTGCGGTACATCAGGGAGGGGGAGTATTACCTGGATGTTTTGTGCCAGGGGATGGTCACACCGACCAGTTTAACTAATTCAGTAGGCAGTGAGCAAGGAAAGGAAGGTGTGGCCATAAGCGAGGCAGGTAGGGGGAACCAGGAGGAGATGCGGCAGGAGCCACAGCCCTTGTCCCTGACGAGCATGACCGAGGCTCTTACTCAATGTGAGGACGGGATCAGGGGCTGTGGGAGGGATGAGCAACCTGGCTGCAGCACCGTGGATCAGGGGGCCATTCAAGAGGGGGGAGTTAGAAGAAATGCCGTAGTGATAGGGGATAGTATTATTCGGGGGGTAGATAAGGTTCTCTGCGGCCAGCAGAACATGTCCCGAAGGCTGTGTTGCCTACCCGGTGCTAGGGTTAAGGATATCTCTGCGATGCTGAAGAGAAATTTGCAGAGGGAGGGGGAGGATCCAGTGGTCGTGGTCCATGTGGGGACCAATGACATAGGAAGGACGAGGAAGGAGGATCTGCTGAAGGAGTTTGAGCAGTTAAGGAATAAATTAAAAAGCAGAACCTCGAGGGTACTGATCTCCGGATTGCTACCTGAGCCACGGGCCAAATCGGCGAGGGTACGTAAAATTAAAAAGCTGAATGCGTGGCTCAAAGACTGGTGTGGGAAAAATGGGTTTGGTTTCTTGGGCCACTGGCACCAGTACTGGGACAGGGGGGATCTGTTCTGTAAGGACGGACTTCACCTGAACGGTGCTGGGACTGGGGTCCTGGCAAATCATATAACTAGGGCAGTAGAGAGGTCTTTAAACTAAGTAGCGGGGGGGAGGTATCAAGGGGGGTAATAACGGCAGGGGTAGAGGAAATAGAGCAGGGTATCAGTGGGGAAGCGAAAAGTCAAAATGTGACAGGAGATAGAATGTGTGAAGATAAAGCTCTAGATGTAAAAGGGGCAAAAACGGAAAGGAAGGGTAGTAAAAATTATCTGAAAGTGCTTTATCTAAATGCACGGAGTATTCGAAATAAGATAAATGAATTAACGGTGCAATTAAGTATATATAGATATGATATCGTGGCCATTACGGAGACATGGCTGCAAGGGGATCAGGACTGGGAGTTAAATATAGAGGGGTACTCGACAATTAGGAAAGATAGACAGGAAAGAAAGGGAGGAGGGGTGGCCCTTTTAATAAGGGAGGGAATAACGGCAATAGAGAGGAAGGATATTGCGTTGAAGGATCAGGATAGTGAAACAGCTTGGGTACAGATAGAGAATAACAAGGGGAAAAAAACACTAGTGGGTGTAATTTATAGACCTCCAAATAGCTGTGACGCTGTTAGTCAGAACATAAATCTGCAAATAGTTGACGCATGTAAAAAGGGAACTGCTGTAATCATGGGGGACTTCAATTTTCATATTAATTGGGCAAACCAAACTGGGCAGGGTAGACTAGAGGAAGAGTTTATAGAATGTATTAGAGACGGGTTCCTAGAACAGTATGTCACAGAACCGACAAGGGGGGAGGCAATCTTGGATCTGGTCCTGTGTAATGAAGCAGGATTAATTAAAAATGTCATAGTTAGGGACTCGTTGGGAACAAGTGACCACAATATGGTCGAATTCCATATTCAAATAGAAGGGGAGCAGGTTGAAACTCAGGCTAGGGTGCTTAGTCTAAATAAGGGGGATTATGAAGGTATGAGGACTGAGCTGATCAAAGTTGACTGGGATAGCAGACTCAAGAATAAGACGGTACATGAGCAGTGGTGTACGTTTAAGGGTCTACTGTATAACCTTCAAGAAAAATTTATTCCTATGAAGAAAAAAAGGGGTACGGGTAAGAACAGTCAGCCATGGCTCAGTAAAACTATAAAGGATAGTATTCGGCTGAAGGCAAGGGCATATAAGGTAGCCAGAGATAGTGGGAGGGTAGAGGATTGGGAAGCATTTAAAGGTCAGCAAAAAATAACTAAGAGATTAATTAAGACGGGGAAAATAGACTATGAAAGGAATTTAGCGAACAACATAAAAACTAATAGTAAGAGTTTTTATAGCTATATAAAAAGAAAAAGGGTGGCTAAGGTGAACGTTGGTCCATTGGAGGGTGAGACTGGAGAGTTGTTGGTGGGGAACATGGAAATGGCAAAGGCATTAAACGAGTATTTTGTATCAGTCTTCACCATAGAAGACACAAAAAATATTCCAACGCTGGATAAACAGGGGGCGGTAGGAATGGAGGAGCTAAATACTATTAAGATCACCAAGGAGGTGGTATTAGGGAAATTAATGAGACTGAAGGAGGATAAATCCCCTGGGCCTGATGGATTACATCCAAGGGTCTTGAGGGAGATAGCGGTGGGGATTGTGGATGCATTGGTGATAATTTTCCAAAACTCCCTGGAGGCAGGAACGGTCCCAGTGGATTGGAAAATGGCCAATGTGACACCTATATTTAAAAAAGGAAGTAAACAGAAGGCGGGTAACTATAGACCGGTTAGTCTAACATCGGTGGTGGGTAAAATGTTAGAGACAATTATTAAAGAAACACTAACGGGGCACTTGGATAAACATGACTTCATCGGACAGAACCAGCATGGTTTTGTGAAGGGGAAGTCCTGTTTAACGAATCTGCTCGAATTCTTTGAGGAAGTAACAACCCGGGTGGATAAAGGGGAACCGGTGGATGTGGTATACTTGGACTTCCAAAAGGCTTTTGACAAGGTGCCACATAAGAGACTATTGCTAAAAATAAAAAATTATGGGATTGGGAGTAATATATTAGCATGGGTAGAGGATTGGCTAACAAATAGGAAGCAGAGAGTGGGGATAAATGGTTCATACTCGGGATGGCAACCGGTAACTAGCGGGGTTCCGCAAGGGTCGGTGCTGGGACCCCAGTTGTTCACAATTTATATAAATGATTTGGAGGAGGGAACCAAGTGTAATATATCAAAATTTGCGGACGATACAAAAATGGGAGGAAAAGTAGGGGATGAGGAGGATAGGAAGAGTCTGCAAAAGGATATAGATAAGCTAGGTGAGTGGGCAACAACTTGGCAGATGAAATTTAATACTAATAAATGTGAAGTCATTCACTTTGGGAAAAAAAATGATAGGGCAAGTTATTTTCTAAATGAGGAGGAGCTGCGTTGTAATGCAACGCAAAGGGATCTAGGGGTATTAGTACATGAATCACTAAAAGTTAGTATGCAGGTGCAGCAAGCAATCAGGAAGGCCAATGGAGTTTTGGCCTTTATTGCTAGGGGGATTGAGTATAAAAACACGGAGGTCTTGCTGCAGCTGTACACAGTATTAGTGAGACCACATTTGGAATACTGTGTACAGTTCTGGGGTCCATACTTAAGAAAGGATGTACTAGCCCTGGAGGCAGTGCAGCGAAGGTTTACAAGATTAATTCCTGCAATGAGGGGATTGACATATGAGGAAAGGTTAAGTAGGCTGGAACTCTACTCTTTGGAGTTTAGAAGAATGAGAGGCGATCTCATTGAAACATATAAGATCGTGAGGGGCCTTGATCGGGTGGATGCACCGAGGATGTTCCCAATGATCGGGGAAACTAGAACTAGGGGACATAGTTGCAGAATAAGGGGGGGCTCTTTTAAAACTGAGATGAGGAAGAACTTCTTCACCCAGAGGGTGGTTAATTTATGGAATTCACTGCCCCAGGGAGCAGTGGAAGCAGAAACTTTAAATATATTTAAGACTAAAATAGATGGTTTTTTAGCTGCCAAGGGGATAAGGGGCTACGGGGAGAGGGCAGGGATATGGACCTAGGTATGATTAGTATAGTAAGACCTGAGTGATCTCCTGGACAAGTGTCGATCGCCTGGATTGGGGTCGGAGAGGAATTTCCCGGATTTTTTTCCCGAATTGGACCTGGGTTTTTATCCGTTTTTTTGCCTCCCCCAGGAGATCACGAGGTTCTTGGGGTGGAGAGGGGTGATAGCGGTATAAAGGGGAGGGTAGTGTCTTGTGTTCTGTGTCTTGTGTCTACTGTTTGTGGGTAAGTGTGTCTGTTTAGTGTTCAGCCATGAGCGAATGGCGGTGCGGGCTCGACGGACCTGGTGGTCTACTCTCGCACCTACTTTCTATGTTTCTATGTTTCTATTAGCCCGAGTCACAGCCCTCTCGCTAGCTCACTAACGCAGAACCTCCACAAAACCTTTGGGCTTCGGGTAGCACTTGCACAAAGAGCCTCTGCTAACAAGGGCTGGTAAACTGCTGGTCAACGTGCAGTGGCCGAGATGGCTAGGGGAAACGCACCGCAACCACTGCAAACTTGGAACAGCACAGACCCTCCACTCAATCTATCTATCCAATTCTAAAGGGCAGGCATTTCGCAGTTAAATGTCTTATATCGGATTGGCGGCTCTTTCACAGGGCCAACCCTGTACTCAGTTTTCCTCTGAGATGAATCTTTGCCTTAACGGTACATTCACACTGTCTGTAGGTAAAGTATCAGCCCACATCACACTGATACAGTCGCTGCCTGCCTCAGATTATTTTACACATAAATTATGAATAAAGATAAGAAAATGTTTCAAACACAAGTAATATTTTCTTATTCCAGTAGCAAACACATTAAGGATTAAATGAAAATAATAAATTCGTTAACTCTTTGAATATCTCATAATTGCAGATTAATGAACTGAACTAGAACTGGGACTCTGTAAGTAGTGTGTGAACAGCAGAACAAGAAATGAAGCTATTGAGTTGACAGAATTCTAGATTAATTCTTTGGTAGAATAGTTAACAATTTATACACAGTTGCGCCGTGTTGCTTTTTAAAATCCTGAATAATCTTTGACAAATCCCATGATTCCTTGCGTTTACCGAGATACCGAACTCGCTTATTAAGAATCTATCTATCTCTGCCTTAAAAATATCCACAGACGGCCTCCACAGCCTTCTGTGGCAAATAATTCCAGATTCACCACCCTCTGACTAAAGAAGTTAGCAGGTCAGACAGCCAGTTTGGAGAAGCTGTCTGTAGGTGATAGAAAAAAGCTGGAAGAAAGGTGGAGTCCGGGCAAAACCTGGTAAATGATTGTTAGATACAGGTGAGTGAGGTTATGATTAGTAGATGGTACAGCAAAGACCAGAGGTTAAAAGACAAAAGGTGGTGAAATAAGGAGGGATGAGGCATAGATGCCAAGCCAGAGGAAGAAGTATAAACGGAAGCAGGGAGGGGAAAGCGAGAAATTGGTGCACATCCATGTGAGGCATAAGGAAAAGAGGGGAACAAAGATGATTACATTCATTGTTCATACCAGTGGGTTGTAAGCTAATCAAAGAGAATATGAGGTGCTGTTTCCTTCAGTTTGCGTTTGACCTCACTCTGGCAATAGAGGAATGAAAGATCAGCATGGGAATGGGAAGGGGAGTTAAAACTGTTAGCAACCAGAATGTGCACCCATTTCTCCCTCCCTATCTCTGTGCCCCCCCCCCCCCCCCCCCCCCCCCCCCATCCCTCCTTATCTCATCTCTTTTTGTCTTATCATCTCTGGCTTTTGTCCAACCATCTGCCAATCAAAACCACCTTCATCTATAGCCAGCTCTGCCCCGCCCCACCTCTCTTCCAGCTTTTTTCCTCCTACTACAATCAGTTTGGAGAAGGAACCCAACCCAAAACATCACCTATCCATATTCTTCACATATGTGGCCAGCCCACTGCTACTGCAGAACATCGTTTATATTTTTGCATCTGCAGTTGCTTGTCTTTCTTTTAAAAACCAGGGTACTTTACCTTATATTGTCCCATTTAAACTGTCACATCTCAGCCCATTCCAGAGACTGCTTCTCTGCACTGCATCTTTCTCACAACCACCTACCTTAGGATCATCTGCTTTTAATGTTCACAGGGAAACCATTACTCACTCATATCCCAGATTGACACATCACACCAGTAGACACAAAATGCTGGAGTAACAGGCAGCATCTCTGCAAAGGAATGGGTGACTTTCGGGTCGAGACCCTTCTTCAGACATCACACCAGTTGTCTAAGTGCTGCTAAAATCTCCCCAGAGTCTGCATCGGAATAGAAGATAATTTGTTGATGCATAGGCCAAGAGATTTAGCTCAATGGCATGGAAAGGTATTGAGTATAGAAATTGGGAGGTCATGTTACAGCTGTATAAGAGATTGGTGAAGCCACAGTTGGAGCATTGTATTCAGTTTTGGTCACCATGTTATAGGAAAGTTGTTGTCAAGCTGGAAAAGAAGCAGAGAAGATTTATGAGGATGTTGTCAGGACTTGAGGCCCTGAGAGGTTGAGCAGGATAGGACTTTATTCCTTGGAGCACAGGAGGATGAAGGGTGATCTAATGGAGGTGTACAAGATCACAAGAGGAATAGATAAGGTAGATGCACTTATCTATTTCAACTATTTTGCTCTAGAGTAGGGGAATCGAGAACCAGAGGACATAGGTTTAAAGTGTCGGGAGCAAGATTTAATAGGTATCTGAGGGGTAACATTTTTCCCCCTGGTGGGTATATGGAACAAGCTGCCAGATGAGGTAGTTGAGGCACATACTATCATAATGTTCAAGAGACATTTGGGCAGGTAGATGGATGGGATAGTTTGAGAGGTATATAGAACAAGCATGGGCAGGTAGGACTAATGTAGATGGGACATGTCAGTCGTCAAAAGACCTTGCTTACAGTTGGAACAAGCTGCCAGATGAGGTAGTTGAGGCACATACTATCATAATGTTCAAGAGACATTTGGGCAGGTAGATGGATGGGATAGTTTGAGAGGTATATAGAACAAGCATGGGCAGGTAGGACTAATGTAGATGGGACATGTCAGTCGTCAAAAGACCTTGCTTACAGTTATACCCATTACTTTGGATTGGTGGGTTGGACGATCCAGCGCATTGAACCCTTTAATATATTGAAAATAAGTCAAAAGTTACAATTAACAGCTACATCTTGAAGTGTGGTGATAAATGACCATCTGCTCGCTTACAGTACCATTTTTTCCCCAATTCAGCCTGTAGTTTTATCTGCATATTAATTACGCACTCAGGCAAGTGGTGGAAATTTGTTTCACATATACTAGATCCTCAAAACAAATTCCTTTTGCTTCTTAAAATTGCTTCTTAAAGCTCAATATGTTTTGCAGTAACAGAAAACTTAAACTGAATTTTTTTTTAATGCATGCTGGAATAGCTCAGCAGGCCAGGCAGCATATATGGAAACAAATATAATTAACACTTCAGGACCAGAGGCCAGAAACAAAAAAAAATCCCTGTTTGCAGCTGCAAAATTAAAAAATGGATTAAAAAAATATTTACTGCTTCTAATGACCACAGAACTACCAAGATGGTTGCAAAAACTCATTGGTTGACTGATGTTTTTCAGGAGAACAAATTTGCTACCCTCTAATTCAGCCTACCTATACACCAGATCTGCAGAAAAATGGTCCACCAAGAAACCACTTCGCTCAAGGAAAATTAAGGATGGGCAATAAACACTGGTCTTCTCAGCAATACCCAATCCAAAAAAAATTTGAAAGATGGGAATGTCACTGATGGGCCAACAAAGTATAATAAATAAACTGTATTTGTATTGTGCGTGTAAAATAAATAATGCGCATTTATTTATTTAATTCCCATCTTCTAACACCACTTCACAGGAAGCCTACATTTGATTTTAGATATCCAAGTGCAGCCCCAGCAAAGATCAACTAGTAATTTCATACAAAAGATGCTAAAAGCTTTAAAGAAAATGTTGCTATAGTAACTCAATTCCCTATACCAGCCTATCAATACTGATCAATTAACTGAAACATCATCAGGCTTTTGTGAGTCACACAATGAGATGATATTTGCAGCTCATACACCAACCCATTGCTTGGGGAAGGAAAAATGAGAGTACCAAGTTAGAATAAAGAGCTTATATAATCTGTTTCTACCTTTCATCCAATGAATATGATGGCTTCCTTAAAGGGATGCTGTTCCACAGACATCCAGTACTTCACCAGAGTAGCCATTATTCAGCTGTGAGTTATGGCAGTATTAGCAAGCTATTCAGTGGCAGGGGTATCATAGACAAGCTTGATTGTGCCCTCACCCGATGTGCAAACATACACTGCCAACAGAAAATGCTGGATAGGCTAGGGACATGTATATTTATTCATTCACTTTAACCAGGCTTATCCAGAGGTATTGATAACAATTATAATGCCTTTACCAACTCCACAGATTAAATTAGGCAACATAGCACTTTATTTTAAATTGGGTGGCACAGCTACTCAAAAAACAAATGAGTTTGTTGTTCAGTGATGCTGATAGACACTGTAATTAATTACAATATTTAGCCAGGTTTATGAAAAGGTTATCAGTGGGGGTTAATTGATGACTGGAAAAAGGCAGTATAGCCTTCAAAGAAATTTTATCGAAAACAGCGGTAAACTCATAGGGAATTTGCAGGACATTCATTTTGTTATCTATAAGAATCCGTGTTTCGGTTTTAAAAGAAACAATTTTTAGAAGGTATCTAATAACTAAACAATGAAAAATCAAAATTTTCAGTAAGTGTCAAGAAAAGAAGTCCTGAAAGAAGTAAAAAACTGTCCAGTTTCAACTAATTTACAAAGATGATTGACAAATAGAACATACAACTAAATGTTAAATAATGAAAATGAATATTCAAAGGTATACATCCTATCGAAAAGACAGACAGTTGGGCAGAATGGGTGGGGTAGCTATGTTGGTGAAGAATGAAATTCAGTCCCTTGCAAGGGGTGACATTGAAACAGGAGACACGGAGTCAGTATGGATAGAACTAAGGAAGTGCAAGGGTAAAAAGACCCTAATGGGATTTATCTACAGGCCCCCAAACAGTAGCCTGGATATAGGGTGCAAGTTGAATCAAGAGTTAAAATTGGCATGTCACAAAGGTAATGCTATGGTTGTTATGGGAGATTTCAACATGCAGGTAGACTGGGAAAATCAGGTAGGTACTGGACCCCAAGAAAGGGAGTTTGTGGAGTGCCTCCGTGATGGATTCTTAGAGCAGCTTGTACTGGAGCCAACCAGGGAGAAGGCAATTCTGAATTTAGTGTTGTGTAATGAACCGGATTTGATAAGGGAACTTGAGGTTAAGGTGCCATTAGGAGGTAGTGACCATAATATGGTACGTTTTAAGCTGTATTACAGTTGAATAAAGGGGTCTATGGAGCCATGAGGGAGGAGCTGGCCAAAGTTGACTGGAAAGATACCCTAGCAAGGATGACAGTGGAACAACAATGGCAGGTATTTCTGGGAATAGTACAGAAGGTGCAGGATCAGTTCATTCCACAGAGGAAGAAAAATTCCAAGGGCAGTGGGTAACGTTTAAAGAGCAACAGAAGATAACTAAAAAGGTAATACGGGGAGAAAAGATGAGGTACAAGATAAGCTAGCCAAGAATATAAAGGAGGATACTAAAAGCTTCTTTGGGTATGTGAAGAGGAAAAAAATTAGTTAAGACCAAAGTTGGACCCTTGAAGACTGAAAAAGGTGAATTTATGATGGGGAACAAGGAAATGGCAGATGAGTTGAACAGGTACTTTGGATCCGTCTTCACTAAGGAGGACAAAAACAATCTTCCTGATGTACTAGTGGCCAGAGGATCTGGGGTGACGGAGAAACTGAAGGAAATCCACATTAGGCAGGAAATGGTGTTGGGTAAACTGATGGGACTGAAGGCTGATAAATTCCCAGGGCCTGATGGTCTGCATCCCAGGGTACTTAAGGAAGTGGCTCTAGAAATCATGGGCGCATTGGTCTATAGATTCAGGATCAGTTTCTGTGGATTGGCGGGTAGCTAATGTTACCCCACTTTTTAAGAAAGGCGGAAGAGAGAAAACAAGGAATTATAGACCAGTTAGCCTGACATCGGTGATGGGGAAGATGCTGGTCAATCAAAAGATGAAATAGCGGCACATTTAGATAGCAATGACATGATCGGTCCGAGTCAGCATGGTTTTACGAAGGGGAATTCATGCTCGACTAATCATCTGGAATTATTTGAGGATGTAACTAGGAAAATGGACAAGGGAGAGCCAGTGGATGTAGTGTACCTGGACTTTCAGAAAGCATTTGATAAGGTCCCATATAGAAGATTAGTGGGCAAAAGTAGGGCATATGGTATTGGGGGTAGAGTGCTGACATGGATAGAAAATTGATTGGCAGACAGGAAACAAAGAGTAGGAATTAACGGGTCCCTTTCAGAATGGCAGGTAGTGACTAGTGGGGTATTGCAAGGCTCGGTGCTGGGACCGCAGCTATTTACAATATATATTAATGATTTAGATGAAGGGATTACAAGTAACATTAGCAAATTTGCAGATGACAAAGCTAGGTGGTAGTGTGAACTTTGAGGAGGATGCTATGAGAATGCAGGGTGACTTGGACAGGTTGGGTGAGTGGGCAGATGCATGGCAGATGCAGTTTAATGTGGACAAATGTGAGGTTATCCACTTTGGTAACAAAAATTGGAAGGAAGATTATCTAAATGGTGTCAAGTTGGGAAAGGGGGAAGTACAACAGGATCTGGGGGTCCTTGTTCCTCAGTCAATGAAAGTAAGCATGCAGGTACAGCAGCCAGTGAAGAAAGCGAATGGCATGTTGGCCTTCATAACAAGAGGAGTTGAGTATAGGAGCAAAGAGGTCCTTCTGCAATTGTACAGAGCCCTAGTGAGACCACACCTGGAGTATTGTGTGCAGTTTTGGTCTCCTAATTTGAGGAAGGACATTCCTGCTGTTGAGAAAGTGCAGCGTAGGTTCACAAGGTTAATTCCCAGGATGGCGGGACTGGCATATGCTTAGAAAATGGAGCGGCTGGGCTTGTATACTATGGAATTTAGAAGGGTGAGAGGGGATCTTATTGGAACATAAGATTAAGGGTTTGGACACGCTAGAGGCAGGAAACATGTTCCCAATGTAGGTGGAGTCCAGAACCAAGGGCCACAGTTTAAGAATAATGGGTAAGCCGTTTAGAACGGAGATAAGGAAACATTTTTTCCACAAAAAAAGTCTGTGGAATTCTCTGCCTCAGAGGGCGATGGAAGCCAGTTCTCTGGAAACTTTCAAGAGAGAGCTAAATAGGGCTCTTGAAGATAGCAGAGTCAGGGGATATGGGGAGAAGGCAGGAACGGGGTACTGATTGGGGATGATCAGCCATGATCACCTTGAATGGCAGTGCTGGCTCAAAGGGCCGAATGGCCTACTCCTGCACCTATTGTCTATGGTCAATATCACTCCAAACATGTCCTACCCATGTGCCTGTGTAACTGCTTCTTAAATGTTAGGATAGTCCCTGCCTTAACTATCTTTTCTGGCAGCTTTTTCCATACATCCACCACACTTTGATGTTCTATAATTTACTGTGCCAAGGGGCCAATAAATTTCACATCTCGTCCTTTACTAATACACCAGTCACATCTGATGTACCTAGCCCCATTCATTTGCACGGAGACTTTGACTATGATAAGTTTAACTTGTTTCTATTTCTCAGCAAATTTACATTTTAAATTAAAATAAACCTAACTTAATAAAGCTTAACTACTTAAAGCAATTTTAACTCTTCTTGTATGCCCAAGATTATATTAGGTAAATTCATGGGTGCTTATCTGCACGGAGTTCATACGTTCTCCCCGTGACCTGCGTGGGTTTTCTCCGAGATATTCAGTTTCCTCCCACAATGCAAAGACATACAGGATTGTTGGCTAATTGGCTTGGTATAAATGTAACATGTAGAATTATCCAGTGTGTGTCGGGTAGTTAATGTGTTAATGTGCGAAGATCACTGGTCGGTGCGGACTCGGTGACTAAACTAAAAACTAAAACTTCTGCTTGATGAAAATCCAATTTAGTATGTCACTCTGAAATGCCTTCTAATTCCAGTTCCAAATTGCATGATTAAAACATGGGTTAAAGCACTCAAACCCTGATCAAGAAAAAGAAACCCTGATCAACAAAGTAAAGAAAAACTGCTGTCTCACCAATAATACTCTTCAGACTCAGAGTTTCCTCTATCGTTTTGATGGAGTCCGAGGGGGCAAGTAGGATAACCTCAGACTTGCTCTCGTTTAGTTGGATGAAGTTCTGGGCCATCCAACACTTTATATCCTCGAGGCAGAGCATAAGGCTGAGTAGATTTGATTGGTTGTTGGGTTTCAGGGGGAGATAGAGTTGTGTATCATCTGCATAGCAGTGGAAGGAAATGCCGTGCCTGAGGGGAGCATATACAGAGAGAAGAGAATGGGGCCTATGATGGAGCCTTGTGGAACCCCGCAGCAAAGGCTAGCTGGGGATGAGAAAGAGTTGTCTATGTTTTATGAGAAACTCCTATCTTTGAGGTAGGAGACGAACCAGCTCAGGGCAGTGGCATTAATACCAATCCCATACCGGAGACGGTCAATTAGGATGGTGTGGTCCACTGTATCAAATGCCGTGCTGACGTCGAGAAGTAGCAGGATTGCAGTGTCGCCGGAGTCAATGGCGAGAAGGTCGTTGTGTACCTTCAACAAGGCAGACTATGTGCTGTGGTGGGCCCTGAAACCTGATTGGAAACTTTCCAGGATGGTATTTTGGTGTAAGTAAGGCATTAGTTGATTTAGAATTAACTTTTCAAGGAATTTTGAAAGGAATGGCAGTTTGGAAATAGGTCTGTAGTTGTTAGGCAAGGTGGGGTCTAGGTTAGGTTATTTCTGGAGGGGCTGGACCACTGCATGCTTGAAGCAGGTTGGAACAGTGCCAGTGGCCAGGGAACTGTTGATGATAGAGAGAATGCTGGGACCGGCTATTGCAATGACATCCTTCAGAAGGGCAGAGGGTACAACGACGAGGGGGCAGGTTGCATGTTTCATAGTGGAGACCAGCTTTACAAGTTGGAAACAGTCTAATTTAGAAGAACAGACCAATGAGACAGCTAGGTCACAGATGGGAGGGGAAATATTCGTTCTGATGTTCTCAACTTTGCTGGTGAAAAATGTAGTAAATTCTTCACACTTAGCAGGGGACCCAGCTAAGCTGGTACTGGGGGCAGGACATATGACCTTGGAGTTATGGCCGTTTTTGGAGATAAGGTCGGAAAAGTATTGTGTTCTCGCAGACTTTACTGCCTGGTATTTGAGAAGATTGTTTCTCAGAAGTTCAAAGGAAATTTAAAGCTTATCAGATTTATACTTCCGTTCTGGTTTTCTGCACTCTCTTCTTAGGGCTCTGGTGGTGTCATTGAGCCAGGGCCACCCTTTAGGCTTAGGCTTAGGCTTATCCTCCCGCGATGTGCAGGTAATCTTTTGCTTTTTTCCCCCAATCTGTTTTGTTTCTTACTAAATTATTCTCATATCTTGCCCTGCTTTCTAGTCAACATTTTGGTCCTCCTTTGCTATATATGCTAAATAAAATGCTCCCAATCTTTTAGTTTACTGCTCTTTTGTGCAAGATTTTAACCTCTTAATATCAACTTCAATCTTAATTAAAAAATATCATTATGCTCAATATTTGGAAAAGGCCCTTCCAGTTAATTACAACAACCCTTTTCCATTGTACAATTCTGTGCAGCTCCAAACAGATATTCTTAAATATTGGAAACTGGCGTGTTTCACAGCTCGTGGCTGCAAAAAATCTATGTCCTGGACCATACTGTCCACTGTGACAATTATGACAACATTGCTTTTTGCTCCCAAAAATCTAAATTGCCCTCTATCATGAAGCAGTGGTCAGTTTGCGTATTCTTGCCACAGTCTCTGCAATCACCCACATAAACAACAAGAATTTCATACTTGAAAAATTTCACATATACACATACCCAAGTACAAGGACCTAGACGTGCACTTTATCTTCATCTACTTTCAGGATACCCAAACCCACCTCAATTAAAATTACATCTGCTATTTTTAGATTACTTTTGATTAAACTTGTATAATGAAACACAACTTCTGGTTCATAATCTGCAGCATTACATTGTACTAGGTGCTTTTCATCAGATGAATCTGTTTTGGAGAGAGTCCAGAGGAGGTTTACGAGAGTGATGCTGGGGATGAATGCGTTAACAATATGAGGAGCTTTTGAAGGCTCTGGGCCTGTACTCACTAGCGTTTAGACGGATGAGGGGTTTATCAAATTGAAACCTACTAGATGACGAAAGGTCTAGATAGATTGGATTTAGAAATAATGTTTCCAGTAATGGGAGAGTCCAGAACCAGAGGGCACAACCTCAGAATAAAAATACATGCATTCAAAATGGAGATGGAGGAATTTCTTTACCCAGAGGGTGGTGAATCTGTGGAATTCATTGCCACAACTGGCTGTGGAGGCCAAGACATTGGGTATTTTTAAGGCAGAAATGTTTAGGTTCTTGATTAGGAAGGGTGTCAAAGGTTACAGGCAGAAAGCAGTAGAATGAGGTTGTGTGGTAAAAATAAACCAGTCATGATTGAATGTCAGAGTACGCGATGGGCTGAATGGCCCAATTTTGCTCCTACGTCTTATAGAAACAGGTCCTTCGGCCCACCACGCCGACCATGAATCACCCATTCACACCAGTTCCGTTATTCCACTTCCTCATCAACTCCCTACATTAGGAGCAATTTTAAGAGGCTAAATAACCAACAAGTCCGCATGACTTTAGGATGTGGGAGGAAACCGGAGCACCCAAAGGAAACCCACATGATAACAGAGAGAAAATGCAAACTCCACACTGACAGCACCTATGGTCAGGATCAAATCCAGATCTCTACGGAGGCAGCAGTGTCAGCCTCTAATGTTGCTAGTTATTACATTTTCTTGGTATTTTACTTGGTGTTGCCCCAAGACATCTAAACACATGTTCACACACAATAGATGTAACTTCATGACATATAAATATCATAATCAAGATTCAGACAGTCAAGATGGAATAGATATATAGGTACCCACTCTAGGTGGGGTGATCGGTACCTCTTCACTATGAAACTGAAGGGTCCAATTTTAAATAGTTTTGTGAAATCTACAATTCAAACAGTGTTCAATTAACATTAATAAAAAATGCTAGCCATTGCATCAGCAACACATGAAAGCTTTACATTGATTTTTGCCAAAATAGATCTGAATTGCTGCTGCTTGTTGCATTATTCAGTAACCAATATTAGCTGTCACTGCGAGTAAAAGGAAATAATTTCTAAACTGCGTTACATACTGGCGCAAAGAAAATGCTTGTCTGGGCCATGATAGAGATCTTTGTATCCTCTGTAGTCACTGGCAAGGTCCCAGAGGACTGGAGAATAGCCAACGTTGCTCTTTTGTTTAACAAGGTCAATAGGGATAATCCAGCAAATCATCGGTCAGTGAGTCTTACATCAGTGTAATAAAATTATTGGAGAAGGTTCTTAGGGATACGATCTACTCACATCTGGAAGACTATCAACATTTGATATAGCTTTGTGCAGAAGTCATATCTTACTAGCACGATTAGGTTTTTGGAGAGGTGATAAAGATGATTGATGAGGGTCGGACAGTGGATGTTGGCTACATGGACTTTTGTGAAGCTTTTGACAAGGTCCCTCATGATAAGACTGATGCAGAAGATTAAGATACGTGGATTATTTGGCGATTTGGTAGATTGGAATCAAAATTGAAGACAATAGTGCAGGGTGCTTGTTCTTGTTGGATGTCTTTGGCCGGTGGCAGGACCACTGTTTGTCAAGTGTATAAATGATTTGGATGAAAATATAGGGGAGCTGATTAATATGTTTGGAGACATTATAAAACTCAGAAGAGTTGTGGATAATGAGGAAGGCTGTCAAAGAATTGAGCAGGATGCAGGTAAATTGGAAAAATGGGTAAAGAAATGGCAGATGGAGTTTAATCCGAACAAGTGAGAGGTTAAATGTAAGGAAGTAGCAGACTAAGTAGGACCCATTGGGCCTGGTCCCTCAACGCAGCCCATTCCCCAATGCAATATTCTACCACTCATCTGTTCCCCCAACACAACGGCGGGAGCGTTCTGTAGCCGGGGGACGGCTTCAAGCAGGGCCTGTCAGGGGGGTTGCATGGGGGAGGGGGGGGTTGCGTGGGTGGGGGGGTTTGTGTGTGGGGGGGGGTGCGTGGGGGAGGGGGTGTGAAGGAGACGGGGTTGTGTGTGTCAGGAAGAGGGTGTGTGGGGGGGAGGGGGTGGGGGTGTGTGGGGCGTGTGGGGGGGGGAAGAAGGGGGTGTGCGGGGGGGGAGAGGGGTGTGCGGGGGGGAGGGGTGTGTGTAGGGGGAGGGGGTGTGAAGGAGAGGGGGTTGTGTGTGTGGGGGAGGGGGTGGGGGGCGTGTGGGGGAGGGGGGGTGTGCGCGGGAGGGAGAGCGGGCGGGTGCGGGGAGGGCGGTGTACGGGGAGAGTGTGGGTGTGCGCGGGGGATGGAGCGTGCGCGGGGGAAGGGGGCGTGCGCGGGGGAAGGGGGCGTGCGCGGGGGAAGGGGGCGGGCGCGGGGGAAGGGGGCGTGCGCGGGGGAAGGGGGCGTGCGCGGGGGAAGGGGGCGGGGACATGCGTGGGGGAGGAGCATATTGAAGGACCAGTCTCAATATAATCAAAATCAATATAATCAATGTCATCAGCATAATCAAGAACCCGGTCACGCCCTCTGCTCCCCTCTCCCATCAGGTAAAAGGTGCAGAAGTTTGAAAATACATACCCCCAGATTCAGCGCCAGCTTCTTCCCAGCTGTTAGTAGGCAACTGAACAGTCTTCATCAGCTAGTGTGGTCCTGACCTCCCATTTACCGAACTGGAGACCTTCGAACTATCTTTAATAAGACCTTACTGGACTTTGTCTTGCACTAAATGTATCTGTACACTGTGGACAGCTTGATTGCAATCATACAGAGTCTTTTCACTGACTGGGTAGCATGCAAACAACTGCTTCTCACTGTATGGTGGTACACATGACAATAATAAACTAAACAAAACCTCTAATTTAATAATCTACCCAACCTAGAAATCAATCTGGTAGAGTCTTCACTGCACATTTTTAATCACAAGCATATCCTCCTTAAGGAAGGAAAACCACTCAATAATCTGATGCTAGTCTCATTAGGGACTTGGATAATCACAGCTAAGCATTTTTCCTCATACTCAATCTCTTGCAAAAAAAAAAGCCAAGTAAACGTTTGCTTTCCTAATTGCTTGCTGACCCATATGTTAACTTCAGGTGGGTCTTGTGCAAAGACCTCCAAAGTCCCTCTGAACACCAGAACCTTTCAAATCCTTCAAAACTTTTCTAGTTTCTTCTACTAAAAAGCATAACCTCACTTTCTTTTTTTTACATACACGATGACTCTTTTGATGAGGATAGCGTCATTTTCACCAGGTTTAATATCCAACTCTGGCCCCCATGCTCTTCAATCTCTATATCAGCGATCTGCCACGCACGACCTTGCGCCAGTATGGATACGCAGACGACCTGGCCCTACTGCATTCGGACAGGAGTTTGTCAAACATGGAGGATGTGCTCTCAGCGGATATGGAACCCCCTTGTCCCGGGCTACCTTAAGGCCTGGAGACTAAAACCGAGTGTGGCAAAAACCACAACAGCCTTTCACCTGAACCACATGGAAGCTCAACGCCAACTAACCATCACCCTCAATGGGTCACCCCTACCCTATAACCCATTTCCTACCTACCTCGGGGTGAAACTAGATCGGCAGCTGACCTACAAGAAACACCTTGAAGCTCTCCATGCTAAAGTCTAGGCGCAGAACAACCTCCTGCGTTGCTTTGCCGGATCATCATGGGGCACCAGGACACCTACACTCCGAACCAGTGCTCTTGCACTGGTATACAGTGCCGCTGAGTACGCCGCACCAGCATAAGCTCATACTAGCAAGCTAGACGCCATCCTCAACGACACCATGCGGATCACCGGCTGCCTTATGCCCTACTCCGCCAAACTTCGCAGGGAGTACTTCACCCACAGGCTGGTGTGCAAGGCCCCATCGGACTCCACACATCCTTTGCACCACCTCGCCCAGGACTCACAGCAACTAGGACCTCAACGCCTGTCATCTCGTCGCCCCTTCTCCCATCATGCAGCGACCCTCTGTGGCTCCGGTTTCAACACACTAGGAGCATGGAGAACCAGCTGGGAACAGACTTTGCGACCTCCTCAATTCACTGTTGCACCGAACACCACAGCCCCACCCGGCTCAGACCTGCCCCGAAAAGAGTGGGTCGCCCTGAACTGGCTCCATACAGGGGTTGGCCGGTTCAATGCCAACATGCATCGCTGGGGACTGTGTTCATCAGCAGCCTGCATGTGTGGAGCAGACCAGCAAACAGCGCAGCATGTAATTTTCGACTGCGCTGTCCTTCACCCTCTGGTGGAGGGGTAGACCTCACGGCCCTCGACAACAGGACATTGAACTGGCTACAGCGCCTGGAGGGCATTACATAATCTCTGCTGCCTCAAACGCAAGAAGATAGTTACTGAGGTTAATGTTGTGCAGTGTATAATATAAATAGCTTAATGGTTGCTGAGGAGCTTTGCTTGTACCCGGCTGTCTTGGTTTTCAGGCTTCTTCCCGATGGTAGGAGCAAAATGAGAGTGTGGCCAGATTGATGTAGGTCTTTGAGACAGCACCTCCTACAGATTCCTTCTATGGTGGGGAGATCAGCACCTGTGATGGACCGGACAGTGTCCACCATTCTGTACACGCCTTCATTCGTGGATGTTCGAGTTGCCGAAGCAGGCCGTGGTGCAACCCACGAGTGCGCTTTCTACTTTATACTTGAAGTTCAAGACAATGATTCAATGTTGTCACACATACCATGGTAGTGAAATTCTTTGTTTTGCATACAACCCGGTAAGCAGACCTCACCTAGGCAGTACACAAAGAGTCACCGCATTTCTGGCACCAACAAAGTTACAAAAAGTTCATTGAACACTTATCTTCTGGTCGCAGTGATAAGCCAGGACTGCTGCTGCACGTGGCCGCAGTCAGCCCAACAGGTCCCTCTTTATTCATACTCTTATTCGTCAACGTACCAAACTCCTTAATCATAAAAAGAAACAAGCATTGATGAGATTTCATTGTGTTTGCATTAATGTGCCGGGCCCAGGACAGATCTTCAGAAATATGCATTTTCAGAAACATGGAGCTGTTGACTCTCTCCAATGCCATCCCGTCAATGAAGACAAGTTTGTGCATCCTCGGCTTTCCTCTCCAGAAGTCGATAATCAGTTCCTTGGTCTTGCTGACTTTTAGAGGAGGAATATTGTTCTGGTACCATCCAATCGCATTTTCAATTTTTCTCGTATTCTGACCTGTCTTTACCCATTGTTTGTACAACAGTTGTCGATAAATTTAAAGATGGCAACGGTGCTGTGCTTAGCTACACAGTCATGGGTATATATAGAAAGAGTAGAGCGGAGGACCAAAAATACATGGTTATCGAGGAAGACATTGTAGTCAATTTGTACTGATTGTGGTCTGTCAATGAGGAAGTCGAGGATCCAGTTACAACAAAAACCCAGTCTCCAACTTTGATGATAACTTGAGGGCATGATATCGTTGAAAGCCAGGTTGTAGTCAACGAACAGCTTGTGTTCTTGTTGTCCAAGTGGTCCAGTGCAGAGTTGAGAGCTAACAGGAAGGGAAAAGCTATAGAATTTTGGAAGTTGACAAACTGTATCTCCATTGCCACTTCTTCAAAACTGTGGGATGCAAGCCGCAAGGGCCTGATTATCCATCACCTTCAAATGTATTATTATGTAAGTGCAATATCTTTCAGCTCCTTCTGGATATTCTACTTCCACAGAAACAGACAATTTATTAAATTTCTCTACCATTTCCTTACTCCACAATATAAGTTTCCCTGTTAGTCTGTAAGGGATCCACATTGACTTTTGTTAATCTTTCCTTTTACACATCTATGGATGGTGTTATAGTTTCATGATCTTTACTAGGTTACTTGTGCTCTTTTTTTCCCCCTATCAGCAATTATTTGGCTCTCCTTTACAAAATTCTGAAGTTTTTGCCCAATCTTGAGGTCCACTGCTCCTTTCCTTTAATTTACCTGTGTCTTTAATTGCTTGTTAACAACACCCAAATAATTTTCCTGATAGATTTGGGTGCCTGAAGGCTTGCGAATTCCTTAAATTTTTGCCGCAGTTTACTGCCATATCTTTTACTGGAATTTCCTTATCCATCGTGATTAACTCAATATTTAGTAGAAAAAAGTGATGGAGTAATTCAGCAGGTCAGGCAGCATCTCTGGGGAGCACAGATAGGTGACATTTCAGGTCGGGACACCTCCCGCACTAAACGTCACAATTCCACACTATCCCAAGATGCGGCCTGTCCTGTTGAGTTACTCCAATACTCTATTTTTGTGTAAACCTGCATTTGTAGTTCCTTGCATCCTCATTATTTTATAGTTTACTTTGTTTAGAGGCAAGATGTGGTTTCAGATTAACAAAACCTCCTTCAACCTATTTATAAATTGCCATCATATTACGTTCACTAATCACGAAAGACTTCTTACATCCAGGATATTAATTAATCCTCTCATTGTACAATACAAGATTATAATGTATAGATTATTATCTATGACCATCCGTGATTGGTTCTTTTAACATTCTGATCCACAAATGTAATTCTGACAGTCCATAAATTCATCCTCCACACAATTATTGCTAATTAGCATGCAATACAAGTGTACGCCTTTCATCAATGTGACATCTAATTTTCTGACATGAAACACACATACAAGTCCAATGTTTTTGGCCACTTTCTCGTTCTTAACTTCCACCAAAAACTAGTCCTACTTGATTTTCTGAATTATGGTCCTTTAACTCTGTAATGGCACAGGTGGCAACAGGTGCTAGAGACTCTGGTTCGATCCTGACTTTGGCTGCTGTATGGAGTTTGCACGTTCTGCCCGTGACCACATAGGATTCCAAAGACGTGTGGGTTTGTAGATTAATTGGCCTTTAAATTACCCCTAATGCACAGGGAGTGATTGAGAAAGTGGGATAACAGAGTAGTGTAAACAAGTGATCGATGGTCAGAGTGAACAGGATGAGTCAAAGGGCCTACTTCCATGCTTTATCTATCAATCGGAACCCACCACAACAATTTAGTTTACAGCCTTAATCTATGGTATTAGTTATTTGATTTGTGGGGATATTGATCCCAACTTGATTCAAATGAAACCCTTCCCAAATGAACAGCTCCCTCCTCTCCCAATACTGGGCGTGTCAGTGCCCCATATATTTAAATCCATTTCTCCCACTCCAAAATTGGAACCATGTTTTCAATTCTCTGTTTTTATAGTCCCTAAACCAATTCAAACAGGACACATAATAATCTGCAACTTACTACCGTTGTGGTCTGCATTTTATGTTGGATCCTGGCTGTTGTTATCCTTCAGCAGAAACTTCTATGTCCTATCTGTTGTTGGTTCCCACTTGGATCACAATAAATGGATCTTTTCTCTCCCATCAAGTTCTGCTCCAGCTCCACAGAGAAGGCCATGTCCCTGGTGCCAAACAGGCAACACAACCTTTGAGACTCATGCACATGGCTGCAGAAAACAGTGCCCAAGCCCCCATCACTATTACCTCTCTGACTATTCCAACTTGAATGAATTCCTTATTTGTTGGATGTGTTTGTGGACCACGGTTCCTCCAACTCTATCCTCAGATGTCCAAATCTACCTCATAAGCAGCTACACTTTATATTCTTGACTGGTCCATCTAAGAGCTTAAAACAAAATATCCAGGTAACTTTCTCTCTCCCTGATGGATTCCAGTGTCCAAACCTGAAATCCAGCTCCTCAAAAAGGAAAATAGACATAAAAAGCTGGAGTAACTCAGCGGGACAGGCAGCTTCTCTGGAGAGAAGGAATGGGTGACGTTTCGGGACGAGACCCTTCAGACATTCTTGAAGAAGAGTCTCGACCCGAAACATCACCCATTCCTTCTCTCCAAAAATGCTGCCTGTCCCGCTGAGTTACTCCAGCTTTTTGTGTCTCTCTTCGGTTTAAACCAGCATCTGCAGATCCTTCCTACACAACTCAACAAGGAATACAGGTTCCTCATGTGTCAGATAATTATTGTAGGTGTGGATGCCATGGATCCAGATAGCCATCACTCCCACATACTAAAGCTACAACATTCCATCAGCATTGTTATTTAAAATATAAAGTTCCACTATAAAGATATGGTGGAAGCTAACATTTACACATAACACGGCGAGACCCAAACGATTGCAATATCTACTTCTTTCCCTTACACTGGGAATGTTTCTAGAAGCCAGCATGTCAAACAAGGATTTCAATTTCAATCGTCCCAACTAACAGAGAATTCAATTCTTGGAGATAAAGCCTCCTGATCACATAAACAAAGTTTCACAAAGCCACTGATTGTTACCTTAAATTTTACTTATGGGATACTATGATATTTAGAATGTTAACATTTTTTGGGGGAAAACAAGTAATATACAGTTCAATTTCCACATAACTTGGGCATATAAATTATAATAAAGAATATTCACATTAAATGCCATCTTATTGTGGTAAACGTCACTCGTCCAATTACAATATTAAATTTCAATAATTGGGGCAAGTTAAGGTTAGTCATGACCAGTACTTCATATCCTAATGCTATAACACATTGGTTAATGTGCTTGCGTTTGGGATAACCTCATCAAAAGTTTTTTTTAAATTACAAAAGATCACAAAATTATATGGTCTATATTTGGTCTGAGCCTCAATGACATAAAAGCAAAAAAGGGCTGAAAGCAGTTTAGAGTTGATTTGATCCTTTCCCGTTTTGTCAAAGTCAAAAGATCACAATATGGATTTGTGAAGCTGTCACTCTAGCACAGTAAGTGACGTAATGCAATGTAATTTAGAAAGCATATTAAATCCATGACCCTTCCACCCTCTCAAATGCATATATAATAATTCCTGGCACTAAGGAAGAGCAGGGAGTACTTGCTGTGTTAAACAAATCTCCCTGAAGCAATGCCACCCAAAAATAGATTATTTTCCATTGGGATTCATGTGGGGTTTGTGAAACCTTGTTATATATAAAATTTGCTGTTGTTCTTTTTTAGTAGTGATCCATCAAATGCAATCACACACGCGCACACAGATCTTTCAAATAACTATATTCACAATGGACCAGGGCTTTGTTTCTTCAAAGTTAACAGGATTTCATCTTTTGAATTAATTCTCACATCACTGAATTAAAAAACAGATATATATGCCAGTTAAGCTAACAATATTTTGTGGTACACAAAATTGCTGAGGAACTCAGCGGGTGCAGCAGCATCTATGGAGCGAAGGAAATAGGCGACGTTTCGGGCCGAAACCCAATATTTTGTGGTTATTGATCAATCATTACAAACCAGTCTAGGTTTAATTTCTACAGAAGGACTGCCAATTTACATCAGCAACTGTTCACTTGCTTCAAACTGCTAAGATGATCCATTCCCTTCTAGATATAAAAATTCTACCCATCTAGATGAATAACTTGAGGTCACCACTGTTAGAATATTATAACTCAATGGATTTGAGATACAGTGACTATAAACACCTCAGTAGTTATGTCCAAGCAGCCATAAATCATTACATACCAGCATGAAATCAATTTGAATTGGCCAACATTAAGAACGAGGCTCTCAAAAGAAAGTACTATGTTACGATGCATAGAAAGTATAGAAAACCATCAAGTCATGGAAACGGATATGTAGTGCAAGAAATCAAATCCTGGTGTGACGGAAAGAACTGTAAATGCTGGCTTAAATCAAAGATAGACACAAAATGCTGGAGTAACTCAGCGGGACGGGCAACATCTCTGGAGAGAAGGAATGGGTGACGTTTCGGATCTGAATGAAATCGTGGTGCCAAGCTATGTTGATGCTGTTTTACTTATTACCCT
Source organism: Amblyraja radiata (assembly GCF_010909765.2). NCBI lineage: Eukaryota > Metazoa > Chordata > Chondrichthyes > Rajiformes > Rajidae > Amblyraja > Amblyraja radiata. The sequence continues at coordinate 14,574,548 of NC_045964.1, forward strand.
CAGAGAGCCATTAAAATTTCTGTTAACATACACTTCAGTAACGATGCTCATTAATACTTGTGTTGTTTTAAGATTATGAAAGTGTACAAACACTGCATTTATTCAACTTCAAAAACCTGTTAACTCAAAGCAATTTTCCATGTCAACTTGTTTGCAAGAAACCAAAAAGCTAGTTCGTAGTCATCACATTAATCCGATCAACTACCTTCATTTGTAGACTTTATCCAACATTATCTACCTCTGATTATTCACAACAGTCCTTAACCAAAGGCAAGACCCTTATCATCAGTAATGTGCAGAGGGATCTTGGAGTCCAGGTTCTTAGCTTACTAAAGGTGCAACACAGAAAGGGTGGTAAAGAAGGCATGTGATATGCTTGCCTTCATTGCTAGGGGCATTGAGTACAAGATGCAGGAAGCCATGATGCAGCTCTATAGGACTCTGGTTGGCCCACATTTGGAATACTGTGTGCAGTTCTGGTTGCCCAAAAACAGGAAAGATGTGGAAGGTTTGGAGAGGGTGCAGAGAATGTTTACTGGAAACTTGCGTGGCTCAGAGGAGGTTTCAGCTACAGGGAGAGGATTGTTTTCTCTGAAATGTCAGAAGTTGAAGGGAGCCTTGATTGATATAAAATTATGAGGGGCATAGATAGGATAGACACTCAGAACCTTCTTCCACTGGGTGGACATATCCAACACTAGAGGGCAAAGCTATACGGTGAGAGAGGGAAAGCTTAATAGAGATGTGTGGAGGTTAGTTTTAATAGAGATTTTTACCGTGGACCTGGAATGCATTGCCAGGGGTGGTGATATGACAGAGATGATAGTGGTGTTTAAGAGGCTTTTGGATAGGCACATGGAAATGCAGGGAATAGAGAGATAAGGAGCATTTACAGGCAGATAAGATCAATTCAGCTAGGTATCATGTTAGGCAGAAACATTCAGGGCCAAAGGGCACATTCATGAAAACTATATCACATCTACAGTATTTACACTTACACTGACTGAGAACATTATTTTTATTTGGCTGACAATCAGCTCATTTTAAAAATAAACTTTGCCTGAAGACTATTGGGGGGGAAAAAGTTCAGAATCCAGAATTAATTAACACAAAATGTAAACAATTTTGTACAGTGTGCACTTTTCATTTAATATCTCGTCTAATAATGCTCATTCATGCCATTCCTTAAATCTTCCAATAAACAATTCAAATATTCATTGTGTGTAAACACACTTCCCCATTTTCACAGATTTAGGTTACTTTTAAAAGTTTGCTGCTTTGTCTCAAACTGGTTAAATACAAATTCAAATCCTAATTTCAATTTCACTATTACTGCATGCTCTTCGAATCCACGTTAATGTCATCCGTGCATCCTTTTGTATATAATGAGATCTAAATTCACAAACCCAATGGTTATTAAAAGCCACGAGAGTCCTTTACCACAAAACACAATAGAAAATAAAAAACAAAATTTGAAAATAATAAACTCAGTTTGAAAATAAAGAGACGGAGTATATCCCATCAACTTGAAAAATCATCAGGTACAGAATACATACAAATAAATGCCCCTGCTCACATAACTGACGCAAAGGCATGAACAGAATACACCATGAGGCAATAAATATTGCAGTAGGATTGCTTTTTCTGCAACATCGCCAAAAGCTGCTCTACCGCCGTTATTTCTGCGATCATTAGTCGAGGCCAAATAACTCCCCCCCCCCCCCCCCCAAACAACAACAAAAAATGACCGAGATGATTATTTTCAAGGGGTTTCAACAAAATGACTGCGTTCCTTCAAGGTCAATGTCCTTTTTTAAAGAGAGGAAGATTATTGCAAACTGAAACAGACCTCCAAATGATATCGAATAAGGGGAATGACCCTGCAAATCGTTTTACAGCAAGGCCCTCATAACGTGCACTAAATATTATGTCCTCGTTTGGCGATTGCTATGGCCGACTGCATCCCGAGGATGTTAAGACAGAATATACCGATCAACGCTGACTGTCGTACAACGCGTGTGTCAAACACAGGCGCTATGAAATTACAATCAGTGTGTGTGGGATTAATTCAGTTGGGCCCCCCACTCCACCCTATATCCGGCTCTGTGATATTAATGATTCAGCAGGTTATGGTCCAGCAAGTAGATTGGAAATGGGAAGATTAGACTTATTCAGATCAAGCCTCTGTCCGGGGAAAGAGTACCAGTCAACCCTCATAAATCCCAATTGCCAGAAGAAAACGAGTTGCCTCTTTTCCTCCCAACGGAGCTCACATGATCAGCCACCGACAACACCCCAACCTACCACCCACCCACAGCCCCCAACCCCAGCGGCCGCCCCGCCTCGACCCCTCGCCAGGACATGCCGCTGCGGGGTGGCTGGCCGCTGCCTCAATCATATCCACCCCCTCCCCTGCCCTCCTCCGTGCGTTGCCATCAACGGCTGAGGCAAGGCCCGAGGCTCACCTGTGACACGGCTCGACATCACCGCCGCCGTCTTCCCGGGGGGTGAGTGGCCCCCTCGGTCTTCCCCCCCAAACCCCTCACTTTACAAGCGACGCGGACTTTTCTGCCGTCCCTGTTTCATCTCCCACGGAGGAGGTGTGGGGAGGGGTGGGTGAACAATAAATGCGAGGAGAGGAGGAAGGTGGGGAGGGGAGAGGGAGGGGGGGGGCGGCGTGCGTGTGAAGAACACCTCAAAACAATCAATGGATGAGACTGCCCCTCGGTCAGGCAGCGGCGGCGGCGACGGCCGCGGCGGCTCCTCCTCCTCCTCCCGCCATGATTGCCGCAACCTCTTACGTCGCACTGTACCATCGCAACCGGCCGCTCAACGCAACGCAACGCAACGCAACGCACACAGCGCGCGCCACGCCCCTCCCCCCGCTCCTCCCCCCCTCCGCTCCCATTCGACGGTGCCCGGCAGCCGGGGGTGGGGGCGGGACTACACGCTCTCTAGCGCCCTCCCCTTCTCGTCGATTGGCCGGCCATCGCCCGTCAACGGACGTCACAGTCCTGCCGCATTCACCCACTGCGCCATCGTGGCCCGAAGCATTCTGGGAATTGTAGTTGTCTGTGGGGGAAGGAAGGGGAAAGCGAAGTTGGCTTTCATCAACACACCGATGCTTTGGTCGTAACTTGCTCCAACGTTGGTCGGGCAAAGCTGAAGTCTTTAAGCTAGAATGTAATAATCGAACATTTGGAAAAGAATAGGTGAAGAGAAAAAGATTTATGAAAAGAGGGTGGCCAGGAGAAAAGATAAAGGGGAGTCAGTAGATGTGGTATATTTAGATTTTCAGGGGCTTTCTATTAGGACTTCACTGGAGATTATCACAAGGAACTGGGATGATTTACTGGCATGGATTGTGAACTGGTTAATGGACAGGATGCAAAATGTGGGAATAAACAAGTATTTTTTAGGCTGAAAAAGTTGTAGACCTGAGATGTCATCCATTGGGACAAGGGGTCACAGTTTAAGGATAAGGGGGAAATCTTTTAGGACTGAGATGAGAAAAACATTTTTTACACAGAGAGTGGTGAATCTCTGGAATTCTCTGCCACATAATGTAGTTGAGGCCAGTTCATTGGCTATATTTAAGAGGGAGTTAGATGTGGCCCTTGTGGCTAAAAGGATCAGGGGGTATGGAGAGAAGGCATGTACAGGATACTGAGTTGGATGATCAGCCATGATCATATTGAATGGCGGTGCAGGCTCGAAGGGCCTAATGGCCTACTCCTGCACCTATTTTCTATGTTTCTATTACTACTCTATAGAGATACTGCCTGCCCCGCTGAGTTACTCCAGTTTTTTGCATATTCCTTAGGTTGGTAGATTACAACAAATAGAACACTGCTAGATTTGGTGCTTGGCTCCCAGCTGTTCATAATCTATAGGAATGATTTGGCCAAGGGGATACAATGTAGGTGGTGTGGAGGATGGAAAGACAATTCAGGACGACTGAGAGATGCCATGTGTGTGGGCAAGAATTTGGCATATGGAATTTACTGGGGGGGGAAATGTGAGGTCATCCATTTTGATGGCAAAACAGAAAATAAGATTTTCTTATTTTCTTCAAACACTGATATACAAGAATTTTCCCGAACAGTCTGTGACCCACAGAGCCGTGGCCATAGCGCTGGGGCCGGTAGCACTATATTTAACCCCCATAGTGCTGCAGCCGGCAGCTCTTTGGTTAAATTACCACGCGTTAAGCCGACAGCGCTGTTTAAACCTTTGCGCGCCAAACCAGAGGCGCTGTGTGTATCACCTTTAATTCAACACCTGATTTCTTACCTGTATAAAGGCAGATGCCAGTAAGTCAGAAATTAGTTCAAGTTAATGAACAAGAGGGGTTCACAGACGGGCTGAGTCGCGCTCAGTGTCGCGGATGGAGGCAGAGAGAGAGAGGCATGTGCTGCTGTAAAACGTACCCCGTGCATACCAAGACAAGTATTCTTTTTGTTCTCACTCTTGCCAATAAATCTGATGTGTTTATGTACGAGAGGGATTCACCGACGGGCTGAGTCGCCATCAGCGTCGCGGACGGAGGCAGAGAGAGAGAGAGAGGTGTGCTTCTGTAAAACTGGACCACGTGTATACCGAGACAAGTATTGTTTTTATCCTCGCTTGCCAATTAAAGTGATTTGCAACTAAACAGACGAGTGGGCCTTTTTCTGTTCTACTAGTCAGATTCTTGAACTTGTTCCCTTGGAACAATCACCTTGTTCATTTCTCTCCACAAGAGAGATGCTGAAATCTATATTCTGCACTCGTTACTTTACCCTTCGCTCTACCTACTGTACTTAAGTTTATCTTGGTTCTATTTATACATAGTATTAACTGATTTGGTTGGAAAGCATGCAAAACAAATCTTTTCACTATATCTCGGTACACATTGCAATAATCAACCTAAACCAGATGCTGCTTAACCCTCTAAGTGTTCCTCCACCAGTTTGTTTTCTGCTCAGAAATGGGGTACTGATTTTGGATGATCAACCATTATCATATCGAATGGTGGTGCTGGGACGAAGAGCCGAATGGCCTACTCCTGCACCTATTTTCTATGTTTCTATGTTTCAAGATTCCATCATCTGCAGTCTCCTGCCTCCTGATTAAGACAGCTAATGCTATGTTGGCATTGTGTTGCAAAAGTACTTGACTCCAGGAATAAAGTAGTCTGACAGGAATTACACAAGGCTCTGGTTCGACCATTTGGTCTCCTTACCTGAGAAACAATGTACTTGTCAGAGTCCAAGTGCAGCAAAAGGTTATCAGACTAGTTCCATGAATGGTGGTTTTGTCATTTGAGTAGAGATTGAGTGGACATGCTCAACATTCCCAAAAATTTGGATGAATCCAAAGAGATCTCATTGAAACTCATAAAATTCTTAATACAGCCTGGACATAGGGACGATTCAGGGGTCACTATCACAGCAAGAGGGGAGGTGGGGAAGCATTTGGAACCTGGATGAAAAGTTTATTCGCTCATTTATTTGGAATTCTCTACCTCAGAGGGTTGTGAAGGAATGGACTTGTTTAGAATTTATTGCAAGAGAATTGGCGCTGGAAATGTGGCAACTCATGTACTGCCCCAGTGTTACCTACTATCTTTACACTCTTGTACTTACATTACCTTCCATAATGTGGACGTGGTGCTTGGGACAAAGACCCATCATTTATTTATTTGCCTCTGTACCCCACAATTTGAGATTTGTAATAGAAAAAATCACATGTGGTTAAAGTTGTCATTGTTAACATTGTCAGATTTTAATAAAGGCCATTTTAATACATTTGTTTTCATCATGTAGAAATTACAGCAGTGTTTATACATAGTCCCCCCATTTCAGGGCATCATAATGTTTGGGACACAACATTGGCATGTAAATGAAAGTAGTCATGTTTAGAATTTTGTTGCATATCCTTTGCATGCAATAACTGCTTGAAGTCTGCGATTCATGGGCATCATCATTTGCTGGGTGTCATCTCTGGTGATGCTCTGCCAGGTCTGTATTGCAGCCATCTTTAGTTTATGCTTATTTTGGGAGCTAGTCCCTTCAGTTTTCTCTTCAGCAAATAAAAGGCATGCTCAATTGGGTTCAGACCGGTCAATTGACTTGGCCACTCAAGAATCTGCCATTTTTTAGCATTGAAAAACTCCCTTGTTGCTTCAGCAGTATGTTTGGGATCATTGTCTTGCTGTAAAATGAACTGCCAGCCAATGAGTTTTAAGGTATTTGATTGAACGTGAGCAGATAGGATGTGTCCATTCACTTCGGAATTAATTATGCTACTACCATCAGCAGTTGTATCATCAATGAAGATAAGTGAGCCAGTACCTTCAGCAGCCATACATGCCCACGCCATAACACCCCCACCACTGTGTGTTCACAGATGAGGTGGTATGCTTTGGATCTTGGGCAGTTCCTTCTCTCCTCCATACTTTGCTCTTGCCATCACTCTGTTATGTTAATCTTCGTCTCATCTGTCCACAAGACCTTTTTCCAGATCTGTGGTTGTTCTTTTAAGTACTTCTTGGCAAACTGTGATCAGGCCATCTATTTTTGCAGCTAACCAGTGGTTTGCATCTTGCAGTGTAGCCTCTGTATTTCTGTTCATGAGGTCTTCTGTGGACAGTCGTCATTGAAAAGTCCATACCTGACTGCTGAAGAGTGTTTCTGATATGTCAGACAGGTGTTTAGGAATTTTTTCTTTATTATAGAGGGAATTCTCATGTTATCAGCTGTGGAGGTCTTCCTTGGCCTGTCAGTCCCTTTGCGATTAGTAAGCTCACCAGTGCTCTCTTTCTTCTTATTGATGTTCCAAACAGTTGATTTTGGTAAGCCTAAGGATTGGCTGGTGTCTCTAGCAGTTTTATTCTTGTCTCTCAGTCGCACAATGGCTAACTTGACTTTCATCGTCACAACTTTGGTCCTCGTGTTGATAAACAACAATAAAAGTTTCCAAAGGTGATGGAAAGACTGGAGGAAAGACTAGGTGCTGACAGCTCTCTGATACCTGCATTAAGGAGGCATTTAAACACTCCTGAGCAATTACAAACACCTGTGAAGCCATGTGTCCCAAACATTATGGTGCCCTGAAATGGGGGGGGGGGGGGGGGAGGGACTATGTATAAACACAGCTGCAATCTTTACATGGTGAAACCAAAATGTATAAAAATGGCCTTTAATAAAATCTGACAATGTGCACTTTAACCACATGTCATTTTATTCTATTACAAATCTCAAATTGTGGAGTACAGAGGCAAATAAATAAATTGTGGGTCTCCGTCCCAAACATTATGGAGGGCTTATGTATAGTAAGATTTTTACTGAACTCTATGCAAAAAAACAAATTTCACTGTACATGCAACATTAAAGTACCATTGAACAATTGAGCTGCAGGATTAAGCCATCTCAATGCAATTTTATAGACCCTACCCAGACCACACCCAGAGTACTATGCACAGGTTTGGTCTCCTTACCAACTGAGAGATACTCCTGGTGTAGAAACAATGGAGAGAGGAATAAAGAGGCTGGTTAAGAGATGGCAGAGCAGGAGAGTGATATAGAAGTAGAAGATTAGCCATGATGGATGCATAGTGGAGCAGGCTCATTGGGCCAGATGGCCAACTCCTTTGGCTATTTCTTATGTTGTGGTGTTAACACAATAATCTTCCAAAGGACACAAGATTAAAGTACAGGTCATTATAAAGTGTGCCCGTCAGCATTATTCTATTGCAGTGAGAAATAGAAAATTCTATTGCAGTGACATGGATAGAAAATTGGTTGGCAGACAGGAAACAAAGAGTAGGGATTAACGGGTCCTTTTCAGAATGGCAGGCGGTGACTAGTGGGGTAACCCAAGGCTCGGTGCTGGGACCGCAGCTATTTACAATATATATTAATGATTTAGATGAAGGGATTACCTAACTTTCATGTTCGTTTTCTAGGTCTGCACAAAACTTGAGAGTCTTTAATTTACAACAGAAGTCTTTAATGTTTCACTCAATACTGGCAGCAAGACCAGTGACAATGGCTGCTCACATACTGTCTACAGACAGGATAAACTATATACAAAACATCTCCCTTTCTCCTGTACAGCGCCACCTGCTGCATGGGTGGAGCAACGGGTCCTCCCACCCCACACAGTCCACCAAACATCACAGTAACATAAGCAAATTTGCAGATGACACAAAGCTGGGTGGCAGTGTGAACTGTAAGGAGGATGCTTATGAGAATGCAGTGTGACTTGGACAGGTTGGGTGAGTGGGCCGATGCATGGCAGATGTGGATAAATGTGAGGTTATCCACTCTGGTAGCAAAAACAGGAAGGAAGATTATTTAAATAGTGTCAAGTTGGGAAAAGGGGAAGTACAACGGTATCTGGGGGTCCTTGTTCATCAGTCAATGAAAGTAAGCATGCAGGTACAGCAGGCAGTGAAGAAAGCGACAGCAGGCAGCGAAGAAGGCCTTCATAACAAGAGGAGTTGAGTATAGGAGCAGAGGTCCTTCTGCAGTTGTTCAGGGCCCTGGTGAGACCACACCTGGAGTATTGTGTGCAGTTTTGGTCTCTAAATTTGAGGAAGGAGATTCTTGCTATTGAGGGAGTGCAGAGTAGGTTTACAAGGTTAATTCCCGGGATGGCTGGACTGTCATATGCTGAGAGAATGGAGCGGCTGAGCTTGTCTACTCTGGAATTTAGAAGGATGAGAGAGGATTTTATTGAAACATATAAGATTATTAAGGGTTTGGACACACTAGAGGCAGGAAACATGTTCCCGATGTTGGGGGAGTCCAGAACCAGGAGCCACAGTTTAAGAATAAGGGGTAAGCCATTTAGAACGGAGATGAGAAAACACTTATTCACACAGTTGTGAGTCTGTGGAATTCTCTGCCTCAGAGGGTGGTGCAGGCCGGTTCTCTGGATATTTTCTAGAGAGAGCTCGATAGGGCTCTTGAAGATAACGGAGTCAGGCGATATGGGGAGAAGGCAGGAACGGGGTACTGATTGTGAATGATCAGCCATGAGCACATTGAATGGCGGTGCTGGCTTGAAGGGCCGAATGGCCTACTACTGCACCTATTGTCTATTAATAGTTATGAAGTGTAAACTGCTCTGGGAACTCAGCAGGGATTGATATCCTGCATCAGGACTGAGAGTGCAAAGGGAAAATATAGAGGTGAGAGGGACAGGTGAGATAGAGGCTGGCAGGTGATAGGTGAAAACATAAGAAAAGGATAATGGGCAGATGGTGACAGGTGGGGGAGGGACAGGTGCTGGTAGGTGATAGGCGGGATCAGAGATCCCTCTAAAATCCTCCTTATCCATTTATCTGTTCAATTGTCTTTTGAAAGTCATAATTGTATCAACTTGTATAGTTTCCTCTGGCAACACATTCCAAATTCGCTCTGGTGAAAACGTTGCAATAATTCGCCATGGCAACCGCTGCAGACCAAGTGCTGACAACTGGTAGTATAGATTGGCTCTTCATGGTCGGCTAAAGGGCCTGTTTCTATGCAGTATGAAGCTACAACTCAATATGTTATTAGTTGTTTGTAATGATGTGGTATAGTGTGTTTGTGAAGTCATTACAAATGGTTACAAAAATGCGAGCTGAAGTAGGTTGAGGAAAGGCTCATGTGGAACCCAAATACCAGAAAAGACCATTTGGGCCAAAAGATCTATTTCTGAGTTGTGCTTTTATAATAAATTCCTAAATTAACATATGGCTGAAAAATGTGGTGTTTTACACCTTAAGACGGTTTGATCTGATGCAAATTTCCATAACTGCTGGGAAAACTGATAAACATTTGGAAGAAAAAGTTACCACAACTCTCACGTTCTCCAGCAGACAAGCACAGGCCCAAAGGCAGCTCTGAACAAAAGTCACTTTCTTTACAGAGTTTGCACAAAACAAAATGTTGCTCTATTTTGTCAGATCCAGGTTAAAACAGAATGAATGGTTCAGTGGAGAACATCAGGACATGAAGTTGATAGCTCAATCGTTACTTTATTGTCACGTCTACCTAAATACAGTGAAATGCTTTGTTTTGCATATAATCCATTAAAATCACACTGTACATAAGCCCAATCTTCCATAAGTAAAAGAGTGCTATGATTTTAATGTGTAAAAAAATAGATTTTTTCCAAGGCAGTACACAAAGTGTTGCCACGTTTCTAGTTCTTAAAATTAGTCTCATCTTGGCCTTAAAGTGGTCGTTGTCCTGTCGGTAGTGCTGGACTAATTATGTTGGGGTCAGCAATGATATTGGTGCCTTCTCCCGTCGCTCCGTGAAGCTGTTGCGGGTTGTGCCTATGCTGCGTGCTTATCCAACCTCTGTGGGAACTCCAGCGGTGTTTGATCTACGTGATGTCCCGGCTGCTCTAGGGCCTCTGGCAGCCTATTCCATATCACCTCGACCTGCCACCACTGCAAACATCCCATCTCTCACCACCCACACCCGCTTCCTTTTGCCGAGATTGCCATCGCTTGCTTCTCAGGCCTCAGGCAAGATTCAAGATTCAAGAGACAAGATTCAAGAGACATTTCAAGAGACTCTGTGTGGTATCTCAGCTGCACGGAGGCGGAGAGGAGAGCTCTTCAGCGGGTCGTCCACAGAGCGCAGAAGATAATTTGGATACAGCTACCAGACTTGGAGGGCATCTACAATACACAGTGCCTCAGGAAGGCCATGAGCATTCAGAAAGACTCCCCACACCCTTGCAATAGTGTGTTCGAACTTCTACCATCCGGCGTTCTACGCCCGCACCTCCAGACTTAGGAACAGCTTCATCCCCAGAGCTATAGCAGCTCTGAACCGGTCATGCTGAGTGCTCCGCCATGAACTGTCTCCCTCGGATGGTCACGTCGCACATCGACCCGGCACAGACCTATTTGCACTTTATACTGCTTTAACTGTGTTTTTTTAAATCTTCTTTCTCGGGGTGTTTAAATTTTTAGCTAATTAAGTTATTACATCGGATGGAAGTTGCATTCCAAATCTTGTTATACCTCTGTGTAATGACAATAAAGATTTATTATTATTATTGTCACATGCACCAATTGGTACAGTGACATTTGGGGTCACCATACAGCCATACGAATAAAAAAAAGAACAAAACACAATAGTATTTTACCATTAACATCCCCTGCACAGCGGAAAAACCTTTTACACAGCAATTGGTGATGACAAACAATCCACAGGGGTGCTGGAGGTGATCAATAATTTCAAAGGATATTAGATAGGCACTGGACCGCATCAGTGGATAAAAAGAGCTAATGTTCATCGGAACTGGGATGTTCCTAGAGTCCTGGTCAATATTCATCCCTCAGTCAACAGCGCTGAAACGCTATCTAGTCGTTATTGTATTGTTTGTATACTGGCTGCTGGTCCATCCCATCAGCTTCTGCACCTCACTTACATTGGCTGTACAGCGCTCTGGGGTATCTACAATGCTGTGCAATCATTCCAGGTTCATGTCAAGCCATCAGCCTGTAACAACAAAGTTCACACTCGGAGGAGCTATGTTCTGATGTGATCTAGATTTAGTGTCCATCCAAGAGGCTTGTTTAAATTTCCACACATGGACCCCGCTTCCTACGAGATAAAACAATAGATTCACTTTTGTATTATCTCAGAGTACACGACCTTGGACAGGCAAAGTGGAAATGGGGGAAGGGAAAAACATCCACAAATCTGAAATTAAAAATAAAAATGCAGCTGATCAGTCACCATTGGCAAAGAAAATGAATCATGATATTTCAGTTATTGAGAGACAAAGGCAGTGTCGTGCAGTGGGGGGAGGCAGCAAGTGGCTGTGGTGGAGGATATGAGGAGCTCAGGGTGAGCTGCACAACCTTGGAATGAGCAGTGTTAGCCCAGGGGTAGACAACAGAGAAACCATAGCCAGAGAGTGCAATTGGGACATTCAGCAGCTTCCTATATCGCAGTGCTGAGTCAGCAGAACATGCTTTAATGCTGGACAAAAAACAAAGATTTGCAGTGTTCCTCAGAGTCTTGGTACCCAGATCACTAGAGCTGTAGGCAGCAGCTCTACCAGCTGAACCACTGTGTAGCCCAGTGAAATAAAATACCAAAAAGGCCAGGTTCGAATTGGATGAGATTGGACCTGTCCACATTAACTTTACTGACCAAATATAATGAAGGACAATCAAATTAAGAGCACAAGGATTAAAGAGAGTTGATTCATTATTAAATCGGACATGATGGGAAAATGAAAGAGCTGTGCAGAAAGATTGGAATAAAGGTGACAGCGAAATAAAATGTTACAGGTAATTAAAATCAGAATGGTACATAGATACATGGAAAATAGGTGCAGGAGTAGGCCATTCGGCCTTTCGAGCAAGCACCGCCATTCACTGTGATCATGGCTGACCATCCACAATCAGTATCCCATTCCTGCCTTCTCCCCATATCCCTTGATTCTGCTAGCTCCAAGAGCTCTATCAAACTCTCTTTTGAAAGCATCCAGTGTCGGCCTCCACTGCCTTCTGAGGCAGAGAATTCCACAGATTTACAACTCTCTGGGTGAAAAGGTTTTTCCTCGTCTCAATTCTAAATGGCCTAGCCTTTATTCTTAAACTGTGGCCCCTAGTTCTGGAATCCCCCAACATCGGAATTTTTTTTCCTGCATCTAGCGTGTCCAATCCCTTAATAATTTTTTATGTTTCTATAAGATCCCCTCTCATTCTTCTAAATTCCAGTGCATACAAGCCCAGTCGGTCCATTCTTTCATCATGACAGTCCCGCCATCCTGGGAATTAACCTTGTGAACCTACGCTGCACACCCTCAATAGCAAGAATGTCCTTCCTCAAATTAGGAGACCAAAACTGCACACAATACTCCAAGTCTGGTCTCACCAGGGCCCTGTACAACTGCAGAAGGACCTCTGCTCCTCTACTCAAATCCTCTCATTATGAAGGCCAACATGCCATTACTGATGTACCCAGGTCTCATTGCACTTCCCCTTTTGTTAATCTGACACCATTCAGATAAGTCTGAAGAAGGGTCTCGACCTGAAACATCACGTATTCCTTTGCTTCATAGATGCTCCCACACCCGTTGAGTTTCTCCAGCATTTTTGTCTACTTTCTTAAACTATTCAGATAATAATCTGCCTTCTTGTTCTTCTTGTTCTTGCCACCAAAGTGGATAACCTCACATTTATCCACATTACACTGCATCTGCCATGCATCTGCCCACACACCCAACCTATCCAAGTCACCCTGCATCCTCATAGCATCCTCTTCACAGTTCACACCTCGCTTTGTGTCATCTGCAAATTTGCAAATGTTACTTTTAATTCCTTCATCTAAATCATTAATATATATTGTGAATAGCTGCGGTCCCAGCACCGAGCCTTGCGGTACCCCATGAGTCACTACCTGCCATTCTGAAAGGGACCCCTTAATTCCTACTCTTTGTTTCCTGTCTGCCAACCAACTTTCCATCCATTTCAATACCCTACCCCCACTACCATGTGCTCTAATTTTGCCCACTAATCTCCTGTTTCTGTCTTCAAGGGAGCCACATTTGTCTTAACCAATCTTTTCCTTTTCACATACCTAAAGAAGCTTTTACTATCCTCCTTTATATTCTTGGTTAGCTTACCTTCGTACCTCATCTTTTCTCCCCGTATTACCTTTTTAGTTACCTTCTGTTGTACTTTAAATGTTTCCCAATCCTCTGGCTTCCTGCTCATCTTTGTTATGTTATATGTCTTCTCTTTTCTCTTCTCCTTTCGTTTTATGCTGTCCTTCACTTCCCTTGTCAGCCACCGTTGCCTCTTACTCCCCTTAGAATCTTTCCTCCTCTGGAATGAAATGATCCTGCATCTTCTGGATTATTCCCAGAAATTCCTGCCATTACTGTTCCACCATCATCCCTGCTAAGGTCCCTTTCCAGTCAATTTTGGCCAGCTCCTCCCTCAAGCCTCCATAGTAGGTATGTTGCAAAGCCTACCTGAAGATCGCTGAAAATCTGTCCCAGCCCGTGTGCGCGATTTTGGCGCCGTTTAGAGGGGGGCGGATTTAAAACGCGATTTTCCCTAGGCTGTTCAAATCGAGGTTTTGCAGCCTGGTTAATTATTATCGAAAAATCGCTGGAAGATTCCGTAGCTGGAGCTATTTTTAGTTTTAAGGGCTTTATTTACTTGTTATAGTAGGTTAAAAATTAACCTCTAAACCCGCGACCGCCGACAACGGGTCGGATCTCATACAGGGGAAAACGGAAGGTAGGCTGGTTATTTTTACGTTAAAAAGGGCTTCTTAAGATCCCTTTATACAAAGTTTAATGTTGCAAGTAGCTAATTTGGGCGCCATTATATCCCGCAGTATTCTTCTGGGCATTTGAGGGCACAAATCTACCGCAATGTGAACGTTCTAAACCAGTGCGTTCACAGGATCCCACTAGAAAGCTGATTTAAATGGACTTTAATTTACAGCAATTGAACACTAAATTTCTTCCATTTGGCCTATAAATTAATGTAAATGAGATTTAAAAATCATGTTTTATTGTGAATTATTTGTGAATATTATTTGGACACTTAGGCTATTTAACAATGTTAATCATTTATTAAGAAATGGATAGATGTTTAGATCTAGTAATTGAAGTTTGAAATTAGCTACAATTGGGTAACTAACTAATTATATGCTTTAATTTCAGGTCATCCAAGTAAGATTATTTTATATTTGTTTCAGAATGCTTCAATCTATGATAACTGAAAATTTCATTCAGTTCTCTTAAATTTTAAGAAAGTTATGTGCTTTTGACTGTCCACGATCACAGCTTTTTTGTTATGTCCATAGAAAATCAATAGGGAACAAGATGCTAATTTCCGAGTATGAAAATGGCCATAACTTTTTAAATACTTGAGATATGAAAGTGAATTAGGTGTCAAATTAAACTTCTTTTTATGCTTTATCTGATGGGATAAATTGCAGACTTGATTTTTTTAATCTCAAAATTTTGTAACATTGCTATCCATAGTCCCCTTTGTTCACTTGCAATACTGACACTTCTTATTTTACCATCTCCCTCTCAAATTGCAGATTAAAATTTATTATATTATGGTCACTACCTCCTAGTGGCTCCTTTACCTTGAGTTCCCTTATCAAATCCGGTTCATTGCACAACACTAAATCCAGAATTGCCTTCTCCCTGGCTAGGCTCCAGTACAAGCTGCTCTAAGAATCCATCTCAAAGGCACTCCACAAACTCCCTTTCTTGGGGTCCAGTACCAACCTGATTTTCCCAGTCTACCTGCATATTGAAATCTCCCATAACCACCGTAGCATTACCTTTGTTACATGCCAATTTTAACTCCTGATGCAACCTGCACCCTATATCCTGGCTATTGTTTGGGGGCTGTAGATACAGTGCATACAGAAAGTATTCAGACCCCTTCACTTTTTCCACATTTTGTTACGTTACAGCCTTATTCTAAAATGAATAAAAAAAATTTTTAATCATCAATCTACACACAATACCCCAGAATAAAAAAGCAAAAACAGGTGTTGAGAAATTTTTGCAAAGTAATTAAAAAGAAATAACTGAAATATCACATTTACATAAGTATTCAGATCCTTTACTCAGTACTTTGTTGAGGCACCTTTGGCAGCGATTACAACCTCAAGTCTTCTTGGGTATGATGCTACAAACTTGGCACACCTGTATTTGTGTAATTTCTCCCATTCTTCTCTGCAGATCCTCTCAAGCTCTGTCAGGTTGGATGGGGAGCGTCGATGCACAGCTATTTTCAGGTCCCTCCAGAGATGTTCGATCAGGTTCAAGTCTGGGCTCTGGCTGGGCCACTCAAGGATATTCACAGACTTGTCACGAAGCCACTCCTGCGTTGTCTTGGCTGTGTGCTTACGGCCGTTGTCCTGTTGGAAGGTGAACCTCCGCCACAGTCTGAGGTCCAGAACGCTCTGGTGCAGATTTTCATCAAGTATCTCTCTGTACTTTGCTCTGTTCATCTTTCCCTTGATCCTGACTAGTCTCCCAGTTCCTGCCACTGAAAAACATCCCCACAGCATGATGCTGCCACCATCATGCTTCACCGTAGGTATGGTATTGGCCAGGTGATGAGCGGTGCCTGGTTTTCTCCAGACATGACACTTGGCATTCAGGCCAAATAGTTCAATCTTGGTTTCATCAGACCTGAGAATCTTGTTTCTCATGGTCTGCGAGTCCTTTAGGTGCCTTTTGGCAAACTCCAAACGGGCTGTCGTGTCCCTTTTTCTGAGTGGCTTCTGTCTGGCCACTCTGCCATAAAGGCCTGATTGGTGGAGTGCTGCAGATATAGTTGTCCTTCTGGAAGGTTCTCCCATCTCCACAGAGGAGCTCTGGAGCTCTGTTAGAGTAACCATCGGGTTCTTGGTCACCTCCCTGACCAAGGCCCTTCTCCCCCTATTGCTCAGTTTGGCCAGGCAGCCAGCTCAATGAAGAGTCCTGACGGAGGCCACTGTGCTCTTCGGAACCTGCCATGCTGTAGAACTTGTTTTATACCCTTCCCCAGATGTGTGTCTCGACACAATCCTGTCTCGGAGGTCTGCGGACAATTCCTTTGTCTTCATGGCTTGGTTTTTACTCTGACATGCACTGTCCACTGTGGGACCTTATATGGACAGGAGTGTGCTTTTCCAAATCATGTCCAATCAATTTAATTTACCACTGGTGGACTCCAATCGAGTTGTAGAACTATATCAAGGATTATCAATGGAAACAGGATGAACCTCAGCTCAATTTTGAGTATCATAGCAAAGGGTCTGGATACTTATGTAAATGTGATATTTCAGTTATTTATTTTTAATTAATGTTCAAAAATTTCTGTAAAGCTGTTTTCGCTTCATTCTGGGGTATTGTGTGTAGTTTGATGATTAAAAAAATGAATTTATCCATTTTAAAATAAGGCTGTAACGTGACAAAATGTGGAAAAGGTGAAGGGGTCTGAATACTTTCTGAATGCACTGTAACTCCCATTAGGGTCCTTTTGCCCTTACAATTTCTCAGTTCTATCCACAATGACTCTACATCTTCTGATTGTTTGTCATCCCTTGCAAAGGACTGAATTTCATTCCTTACCAACAGAGCTGCCCCTCTCCCTCTGCCCACCTGTCTGTCTTTTCAATAGGACATATAGCCCCGAATATTCAGTTCCCAGCTCCGATCCTCTTGCAGCCATGTCTCTGTAATTCCCACAACATCATACCTGCCAATCTCTAACTGAGCCCCAAGCTCATCCACTTTATTTCTTATGCTCCGCGCAATCATAAATAACACTTTTAATTCGATATTCACCTCCCCTCTCACACCGGTTCCTATTTCACCTGACCTTACCCTCTTATCCCTTCTTGAACTTTCCGTCTCATTAATTTGGGTGTCTTTCGTAACTTTACCTGTACTCCTCTCTTTCCCTTTAACGCCATCCTTGAACTTCCAATTTGTCGACCCCTCCCTCCTGCTATTTAGTTTAAACCCACCCACAGAAGTAATATTTCACCTTTAGGGCCAACCAGGTCGACTGAAAATAATGCACTCATATCGCTGAGAGGGTGCCCAGACTGGAAACGACAAGTCTTTACGCCAAATTTTATCCAAATTTCCCAGACGCAGCAACTTCATATCAATTCGATGAATTAGAGATGGACAACACCGGAGCTTGTAGACAGGTTGCCTACAACACATTTGACCCTCACCTGCAGTCACTGCACCATTAGTCCGTAAATAATGATGGGCCATATTACTCTCCCCATTAGTTTACCGGAGAATTCTGGGTCATTAAGCAACACTTTTCACATCGATGGAATACTGCAGCAGGAGCAAAGATAGACTGAAGGTCATCATCAGGCTCCAAGCTGAGTGTTATTGATCTTGAAACTTAAGGGAACACTCTGGAGGATGCTGAGCATTACAGAAATATTATACCCTGAAACACGATATGAGGAGAGCAACACATTTGACAAGATGGACTCTAAGTGGCTTGGTTCTCAATAATTTATGAAGAATTAGAAAATGCAATATTCTGAAAAAGAGACGTCTGTTGCCATTTCCACGGGTAACTGGGAAATTGCACTCAGACTTTTCAGCAACCAGGCATTCTTCCTGCAACTGTAGGCACCTGGTATTTCACCAGACACACTTAAATACATAAATACATAATAATAATAATAATAATAATAATAATAATAATAATAATAATAATAATAATAATAATAATAATAATAATAATAATAATAATAATAATACACTTTATTGTCATTCTAAATACATACAACGAAATTTTAGTTTTTCCTCTGAAATTGTTTGGGACATAAGGACCTGGGTCATTTCAAACCTGGGTCCCCCCCTCCCCCATCAATGATATGGTGCTTATCTTGCTTTACCTTAAATATCAATATTTCATGAAAGCATCTTTTCTTATTTAAACACATCTATGTCCATTATCCGTGAGCATGCAAATATGTTGGATAAGAGCACAGTTCTAAGCAATGGCACAAAGTTATTTCCTTGATCATTTATACCTCAACAAGCTCACATCTCAGCAGACCGTGTCGAATACAAATATCCCTTTCCAATGACGTTTTCCTCGTTGATCCACTTCTGCCTTTGCTGCACATTACACCCTCAGTTCCCTGAGCATTGTTTTTCTACTTTTCCATTTTAATACTGTACTCTCACAAATGACCTCCACACACTACATTAAACAATCTTTCAGCCCACCTCCTTTCCTGTTGAAACAATATCGCCACCACTCCAGACTCCATTTCCCCAGAGACAGGCAAATGCAGAATCTGCAATCTGGAGCGACTACCTATCACTTTCCTTTCTATCAGCTTCTATAATCTGCAACCCCTTGTGATCTCCACTTATCACCTCCCAGATTCTGTTGCAATCTCCACCCTAACCTCCTCCCATCTGGGTCCATCTGACCATCAACCCCTCTAAACCTGGATCCGCCCAGTGCTGCTGGGGCCGCTGAGAACAAAGAGGGACCTGGCGTAGGGGAGCCACCAAAAGAACAAAAAGTGACTCGGCATATTGGGAGAGGGGAGGGGGGGTAGGCGTTGAGAACAAAGAGGGTCCATTGGAACGACTTTGAATACTCTGTAACTTTGTTAGTGCCCGACATGTGATGACTCTGCATACTTTGTTTTTCGGGTATGCAAAACAAAGAATTTCACTGTGTAATGTCATATGAGAATAAAATATCAATCAACCACTTATTACGTGCCTCACCCGCCCTTTTTTACACTGGCCATCTTCCATTTGCACCCTCAGACTGATGCAGTATCCAAACCGTTGACTGACCCACTGCGTTCCTCCAGCAGCTCGTTTACCTTTGTCCAGGTGCCCCGTCTATTCCCTTGTCCATCCAGACTTTTAGCCCAATAACCTTACATGTTCAAATAATTGGTCTAGTTCCCCAGCTAGGCAGAGGTTTATTTCAATCTCTCTTTATCCTGATGTTGAGCCAGATATCTACCTGTCCAGTTGTTTATCCCAACATTTCTATCAGTTCAGATGTTTGTTCCACAACTCTACATTCACATCTGCATTTGGTGCACACACATCCAGTTATTCAAGTACAATTTAAATTCACCAGGGCCTTTTTCCCACTCCCCCATCAACATTTGGTTGACTGGAAACTTTATTTATACGCTGTTTAACATTCGATAAAAGTGAATTAAAAGTGCGTTGGGGTATAAATAGAAATAACATTCAATAGAGACACAAAAGATTTCAAATGCTGGAATACTGAACAAAAAACAAAGTTTGAGAGGAACTCAATGGATCAGTGGAGGGAAATGAGCAGGCAGCATTGTCCATTCCCTCCACAGCTACTTCCTGGTCCATTGCATTCCTCTGAAGCTTTCTTCTTTATTTATTTACTTATTTCATTTATTAATCGATGTATTTATTTGTTTATTTATTTAGTTAGTTACTTCCTCACTTATCTACAGATTAATTAATTAATTTATTTGTTTGATTGTTTCATTTTTGGAATAACATCCAATAGTCTGGAACATCTGACTATACCGAAATATAAGATCTTTAATGTTTGCAGCTTAGCGCCACATTCTGTTGCATGAAGTTGCAATGTTTCACGATGTTAAAGGAGATATATAAATCCAAATTGTTGTTTTATAAAGATGGACTAACAAATTTGGACATGTCACACCTACAGGATGTTGGGGGGTGCGGGGGGGGCTTCAGTTATATCCAGAGGATAGAGAAATTAGGATTACTCTGGATCAGGAAAGGGGTCTAGACAGTAAGCAGCTTGGTGAAGTGGATAGGGATGAGCACTTTAGTATGTCAGGAGAGGGAAAAATTAAAATTAAATTAAATTTCTTTATTTATATAGCACATTTTTAGTCAACTTGCATTGACCCCAAAGTGCTTCACATAATTACATTCACACACACAGGCAAAGATGGGTGAAGTGTCTTGCCCAAGGACACACACAGGCAAAGGTGGGTGAAGTGTCTTGCCCAAGGACACAACGACAGTATGCACTCCAAGCGGGATTCGAACCAGCTACCTTCCGGTTGCCAGCCGAACACTTAGCCCATTGTGCCATCTGTCGTCCCATCTGTCGTCCCATCGGAAGACCAACAGCAGGCTGATGAAGAGTGAAGTTCAATGTAGCGATGTTACAAAATCTACCTTCAGCGGCGCTGCAGATCTGCCACTGGTTGTGTGTGCGACTCCGGTGCCTTTGGGGGGGGGGGCGCAATTAAAATGCAGGTTTGTATCGCTTGTCGGAGAGGGATTTCCTCGGGCTGCTAGTCGATGAAGAAAAATCGATCGGACTTCCGTTCCCGTTTTTTTTTTTAAATCGCTGGACAATTTAATAGTTGGATTAAAATAAAAAGCGACTTCAAATGCCCTCAACGCCTTCAATGTGACGGATCGTAATATCAGGACAAAACATAGGGCAAGTCGTATATTTCACATATAATCTTGCTTCTTGGGGTGGCTTTAGTCTAATTTTACGATGCGAAAATGTTATTTAGTCCCCTAACGATTCGGCCATGTCTTGCCTGCCGATATGGGGTTAAAATTCACAGCAACGGCAACGTTCCAATCGATCGCATTCCAGAAACACCCACTCGCAAGATGAATAAAATTCTCTTTTTTTTGGACAATCATGTCATAAGAGCATCTAAATCGTCTATATTTTGTGTAATGGTCTATCCATAATCAATATTTTTATATAAATATTCACAACAGTTTTAGTCACATGTATTGTGCAAAAAATAATAATTTTGATTATATTGAGAGTGGATGTTTCTAGATTAATTTATGGGAATTAAACATTAAATTCCTTCCATTTGGCATATGTTCATGACAGTGAGATTTAACAATCATGTTATATTGTGAATTCTTGTGTGAATGGGGATTAGTTTGTTATTTGGATACTTAGGCTATTTAAAAAAAAATAAGAAATGGATAAATGTTTAAATCTAGTAATTGAATTTAGATGAATTTAATTGATATGATGAAACTGATGAATATGATTTTTTTGTTGGGTATTTACTATTTGTTTTAGCATTTAACTTTATAATTTCTACCTAATAATAACTTGTTTCTGTTAATGCTGTTCAGTTTTTTTAAACAAATGTCTCCGAAGAAGAAATGCAAAATTGTCAATCCAAATGCCCAGCAAAAGAGACTGATTTGGACAGTATTCGCAGAGATTATCCGAATTTGGACTACTCCAAATGTGATGATCTACAGGACATTCTTAATGGGAAAGTAGTGGGCAGAAAGGCATGTCATGCGTGGTTTGAAGAGCAAAAACTTGTAGTTTACAATGCCAAAATTGAAAAATTGAGGAAAAACAAGGTGTACAGAGTTGCTTATCGGTTACAATCTGAGGAGTATGATGATGCTAGTGATTATGATATGCCAATGTACCAGCTAGCAACTGATCTTCTCCATAAAGACTTGGTCTATTGCTAGAAATTGTAATTTATTTACCTATCTGTTATGGACTTACAGAATATAATGCAATAATATTAAAGTTCTGATCTTGAGAATATCACATTTTTGAATTTTCAAGGCAGTCTGGGTGTTTATTACTATTTCCGTCATAACGGTCAATTTTGTAATTAGCTACAATTAGGTAATTAACTAATTATATGCTTTAATTTCTGGTCATCCAAGTAAGATGTTTCATATTTGTTTCAGAATGCTTCAATCTTGTGAACGGCTGCTAGCCAGCAGCCGTCCGTTTTAATTCGTTTTTTTTATAGTTTTTAGTGAGTCCTGTTTTTCGTTTGTAGGGGATATGGACCTTTTAATGTGGGGGGTAGGTCTCAACTTTATTTCTAGGTCCCTACCTGGTCGGTGAGGCAGCTTTTTCTCCGGGCTGCCCGTCGACCCGTCCTCGTGGCCTACCAGCGGGCTTGGAGCGCCGTTTCCTGGTGGGGACCGCCCAGCACCTCGGCCTCGGTGGCAGCACAGCGCTGGAGCGCTATCGCGGAGCGGAGTGGAGCGGGCGATGCCTTGCCTGGGTCGCCGCGTGGATCGACGCGCTGGAGCTCTGGTGAGCTGGACCGCCGAGAGCAACATCTCCGGGCTGCGGGTCTGTGGAGCGGAGTGGGCAGCGCCGACTTTAACATCGGGAGCCTGGGAGCTCCAAACCGGCGCGGCCTTGTCGGCTCCGGAAGCCGCGGTCTCCAGCTAGGAAGCGGCCGTTCCAGGTGGCCCAGCCGCCGAGAGGACTCTCCCGACGCCGGGGCAACACCACCTGTCCAGAACGGCCAGGAACATCGGGCCTCCGTAGAGGCAATTGCGGTGGCCTCAATAGGCCTGACTTTGGGGTGAACTTGGGGTGGAGACTGGACTTTGTGCCTTCCTCCACAGTGGTATCCATTGTGGGGGGATGATTTTTTTTGTCTAATGTAATCCTGTAAGTCTGTGTCCAAGATGGCTGCCGTGAAGGGAGAGTGGACGCTGGCGCGCTTTGGCTGCCGCTGCTCTCTCTTCACATTGTGTTTTTGATTTTCTGTTTTTGGACTGAATTCTGTTTTTAATTTGTGTCTCTGTGATGTCTTTATTACTTATTTTATTCTGATTATATGTTTTTATTTCTATTAATCTATGTAAGGTGTCCTTGAGATGTCTGAAAGGCGCCCATTAAATAAAATTTATTATTATTATTATTATAACAACTGAAAATTTCATTCAGTTCTCTTAATTTTCAAGAAAGTTATGGGCTTTTGACTGTCCTCGATCACAGCTTTTGTGTTAAGACAATGGAAAAGCAATAGGGAACAAAATGCTAATTTCCGAGTATGAATGGCCATAACTTTTTGAATACTGAAGATATGAAAGTGAATTAGGTATCAAATCACACTTCTTTTTATGCTTTATCTGGTGAGATAAATTGCAGACTTGATTTTGTAACATTGCTACTCAATGGCACAAAAGGCAGAGGGGAGATGAGGAGATATTTATTCAACTGCTGTGCTTTGGAGCCTGCAGCAGCATGTTCAATAATAACTTAACAGGGGGGGGAGAGATATTTACTGAAAACAAGGTAGTGGGCTTAATTTCTTAAACTTGGAGCAGTAAAATTAAATTGGATCAAAACTTACGTTCAGCTGAATTTACTGTGTGACCTACAACGAGAAAACACCAGGGATATTCAGCAAGTCAGACAGTGTATGCAGATAAAAATGCTGGACAAACTCTACGGGTGAGGCTGCATCTATGGAGCGAAGGATGCTGCCTCACCCGCTGAGTTTCTCCAGCATTTTTGTCTGCCTTCGATTTTCCAGCATCTTGCAGTTCCTTCTTAAACAGTGTATGCAGAGAGATGTACACAGTTGCTTTTGCAGATTCATGGCCCTGCCTGGTGTTTAATTGCAGTCTGACTCCATATTAATGCTGAAAATCATTAGCCCACCACACTCATCAGAATACAAATAGAAATTTGGGATTAAAACAAATACATTATTTCTTACAATTGTACTGGCCACTTTCAGAGATACATTCCAGTCACTCCCAGTGAAAGGAGAAAGTTGGATAACTTTCAGCTTGTTGAGTGCACCCCCTTGTGGGAACCATCAACATTACAGGACGTGCACCATGCCTCTTTGAGTACAAAGAGAGGAGTGGTATTTCCACCAGAATATTATTGCGTATTAAAACACAACACACTAAAGTAACTCAGCGTGTCAGGCAGCATCTCTGGAATACATGGATAGGTGATGTTTTGGGTCAGGACACTTCTTCAGACATTGTAGTGGGGTAGAAAGCTGGAAAAGAGGTGGGAGCAGGACAAAGTGTTTAAGAAGGAACTGCAGATGCTGGAAAATCGAAGGTACACAAAAATGCTGGAGAAACGCAGCGGATGCAGCATCATCTATGGAGCGAAGGAAATAGGCAAAGTTTCGGCCCGAAACGTTGCCTACTTCCTTCGCTCCATAGATGCTGCTGCACCCGCTGAGTTTCTCCAGCATTTTTGTGTACCTGGGAGCAGGACAAAGCCTGGCAAGTATTAGGAGAAGGAATGTGATTCACTGATGCGTGGACAAAGGTTAGAGATGAAAAGGTGTCAAAAGGGAGTTAGACAATTGGGAAGAGGAGTTAAATGTAAAGGTAGGGATATAGGAAGCGGACATGTTGCAAAGGGGTTTTGGGATGGTGGGAGAAATGGGTGTGCACTGGGATGGGCTGGGCCACAGGAAAGAGAGAGGATTAAAAGGGAGGTGTTACATAAAATTGGAGAATAGGAGGAATATTCCTCAAGCGGAATATGAATTCCTCAAGCTTTTGCTCCTCTTTGCAAGTGTCCTCACTGTGGCAGTGGAGGAGGCCCTGGACAGGAAGGGAAGAGGAGTTCAAATGGTTAACAACCAGGAGATCCAGCAGGCCTTGGAAGACCGACTGCAATGGTTCAGAGAAACAGTTAATCAGTCTACACTTGGTCCCTCCGATGTAAAGGAGGCCACATTCGGAACACACAATGCAGTAGATGAGGTTAGAGAAGGTGCATGGGAACCTCTGTATCACCTGGAAGAGCTGCTAGGGTTAGGGTGGAAAGAGGTGGGGACGGGAAAATGTGACTGATGGTGGTGTTACATTGGAGGTGGCGGAAATGTGGGAGGATGTGTTGAATATAGTGGATTGAAAGGTAAGAACCAGGGGAATAAAGAGGAAGGGGAGTGAGAACAGAACTATGAACACAGAGAAGACACAGGTGAGGGATCCATTCACATCAGCAAGAGGGAAACCACATTTATTAAAGTAAGCGGACATCTCAGATGTCCCAACGTGAAAAGCCTCATTGTGGAAGCAAATGCGGTGGAGAAGGAGAGATTGCGAGTAGGGATGGTATCCTTGTAAGAGACAAGATGGGCAGAGGTGTAGTCAAGACAATTGTGGGAGTCGGTGGGTTTATAGTAGACGTCAGTCTTTATTGATCAGATATACTGCCTGACACACTGAGTTAATCCAGCATTTTGTGTTCATAAAGATCATAAATGATAGGAGCAAATTAGGCCATTCGGCCAATTGTCTACTTCGCGGTAGAATAATGGCTGATCTATCTCTCCCTCCCAACGCCATTCTCCTGCCTTCTCCCCATAACCTCTGACACCCGTACTAATCAAGAACTTACCTATCTCTGCCTTAAATATATCCACTGAATTGGCCATCTGTGGCAAAGAATTCCACAGATTCACCACCCTCTGACTAAAGAAATTCCTCCACATCTCCTTCATAAAAGAATGTCCTTTAATTCTGAGGCTATGACCTCTAGTCCTAGACTTTCCCACTAGTGGAAACATCCTCTCCACAACCACTCTATCCAAGCCTTTCACTATTTTGTAAGTTTCAGAGATCCCCCCTCATTCTTCCAATCTCCAGCGAGTACAGGCCCTGTGCTGTCAAACACTCATCATATGTTAACCTACTCATCCTGGGATCATTCTTGCAAAACTCCTCTGGACCCTCTCCAGAATCAGGACATCCTTCCTCAGATATGGTGCCCAAAATTGCTCACAATATTCCAAATGCGGCCTGACCAGCGCCTTGTAGAGCCTCAGCATTACATCCCTGTTTTTGTACACAAGCCCGCTCGAAATAAATGCTAGCATTGCGTTTGCTTTCTTTACTACAGATTCGACTTGCAAATTAACATTTTGGGAATCCTGCACCAGCATTCTCAAGTCCCTTTGCACCTCCGATTTCTGGATTCTCTCCCCATTTAGAAAATAGCCTACACCTTTATTCGTACTACCAAAATGCATGACTCTACACTATGCTACACTATATTCCATCTGCCACTTCTCTGCCCTTGCTCCCAACCTATCCAAGTACTCCTGTAGAGTCCCTGCTTCCTTTACACTACCTGCCCCTCCACCTATTTTCGTATAATGTCACAAAGCCTTCAATCCCCTCATCTAAATAATAAATTTACAACGTGAAGAGCAGCGACCCAGCACCAACACTTGCGGAACTCTTGATCTGCACCAGATTCCAACATCTGCAGTTCCTTGCGTTTCAATCACTGAGTAACAACTGTTAATGTGCAATATCATCCAAGCACGAAAAGAACTAACATTTTAGCTGTTGAAGGACAGCTTCTTCACCACTGTTATCAAACTCTTGAACAAATCCCTCACATGGTAAGGATTAATTTCTTGATCTTCCAATCTACCTCATTGTGGCTCTTGCATTTCCTCTGCAACTGCAACATTATATTCTGCATTCTGCTTATTTTCTCTATTGCACTGCAGGATATATTTGTGATTTGTTTAGATAATGTTTTGCACTGTATCTTAGGGGAAATTACAATAAACCAATACCAATTATGTTTCAGATAATAAAGTACTGCAACTGCATGGAAAAAAAAAATCACTGTAAAATGGAATGTATTGAGTAATGTTATTGGAGAGCGTGAGGAGCTATTTATGTTCAGTGACAATGAATAAATAGGTCTGAGTTGAGGGTATATGATATTCTGGTAATACAACAAGTATGAGAGAGACTGAGTTCAGAGCTTGCTTTCTTCCACTTCAAAATTCACAGCATGACTCACACATAGCCGGTCACTGGATAGCATGGAGCAAGACTGCGGGATTACATAACTGGGCTCACATTCTGTTGGCCGATCTTTCCAGATGATCTAGATCCTATTGTAATCTTAAATAATCTCCACTATTCACTGTACCACCAATTTTTATATCATCAGCAAACCTACTAACCATGTGAACTAATTTCTTACCCAAACCGTTAATATAGATGACTAACAACAGTGAGTTCCAAGTTGCTGAAATAAATCTCTCCTTTATAGGGGGGTTGCACGTAAGGTCACTGGGTCATAGGGCTTGATGCACGGAGCTGCTCAATCCATCTGGAGGACATCCATAACTTCCGGTATATGTTATTAATGCAAGAAACGCGTACTTTCCTACCTGTTAAAAACCGCCAAAATGTTGAATTTTTGCGCTGTAAAAAATTGTGGAAGTCGGGGTAAGTGTGAGAGACATGTACCCAACTTCAGAATTCTAAAAGTGAAGCGAAATGAAGGTAAAGAGAAGCGAGAGGTGAAGGGACAACAACAGCTAAAGTGCTTGGTAAACATTGGCCGTGCAGATATCGGAATTGAAACTATTGGGAATTATCGCGTTTGCTCACTGCATTTCATCAACAGTAAGGCATTATTTGTGGTTTTTCTTGATTCCTTTGGTATCTAAAAAGTCTCAGAAGTGATAAATCTGGCTGTAAATTTTTCTTCAGATGCATTTTCATGCGTATGTAACAACCCACTTGAGAACCATGGGCGATTTTTAAAATTTACAGTCAGATTGTGGAATGTGGAGCACCTTGGAGAAACCTGTGCGATCATTGGGAGAGCATGCAAACTCCACCCAGACAGCCTCTTGGGTGAGGATTGAACATGGGTTTGTCGGGCTGTGAGGCAGAAACTCTATCACTGTACTATTATCGATATGGGCAGAATGTTGTGGTTGTACCTGCCTCAACTACCTCCTCTGGCAGATTATTCCATATACCACTACCCTGGTGTCAGGATACGCCTTCTAACCTCATCGTTGATACATTTCCTTCCAGTGTCTGCAGAGTTCAATTCAAACTGCTGCATATTTAGGTTACTTTTGGTAAAATTCAAATGCTGAAAGAGTTAAGTGTGTTTAATTGTCACGTGTACTGGTAACAGAAGAGGCGGCGAGGGAGGGAAGAGGCGTAGATGATGGAAGACGGGCGGCAGGGAAGAACTATCTACTCTCGCTGCCGATTACTGTGTGACAGACACGGGAGAGGTTGCTGGGGGGGAAGTGGCTATCGCTGGGCTGGAGCCGGACAGACTGCACACCCTTGTGAAGTCTGAAGAAGGGTCTCGGCCCGAACCGAAACGTCACCCATTCCTTCTCTCTAGAGATGCTGCCTGACCCACTGAGTTACTCCAGCTTTTTGTGTCTATCTTCGGTTTAAACGAGTATCTGCAGTTCCTTCTTTACACATCTTTGTAAAGTCCCGCCTGGACCAAATCTAAACTCACCCGCAGTTGCTGTTAACCTGAAACAAAAACAGAAGATGTCACCGGCCAGAAACGTTGATTCTGCTTCACGACTACCCACTGAGAGGCTGCCCAATCCGATCAATATTTGCAACATGTCCGATGATTTTTTTTTTGTGGTTTCATTGTTCCGCCGCCGTATAATTCCAGGCGAGGTTCATGGAACCGCACGGAAGCTGCAACAGACTGCACCAGGGTTGAACTCACGATGACTTGGACTCGCCCTCTCACAGGAGGCGCGCCTGGGGAGTGGGCTGGGTGGGGTGCATGTGGGGCGTGTGGGAGGGGGATATAATGGGGAGTGTTGGGGAGGGGCGAGTGGATGCGAGGGGGGTGGGGAGAAGGCGGCTCCCGCCCCCGGGGGGGGGGGGGGGATGGAGAGGGGGGAGGGAGAGAGGGGGTGGGGGGGACGATGGCGGCAAGGGTCGTTCGGGAAGGTGGGGGTTGAGAGGCGAGCGACCTCGTCGTCCCGGGACTTCAGATTTGCCGCTCGACATCTCCTCAGACCGCCAGATCTGACCCAGCGAAGCACATTTTACGGGTTTGGTCTGAATTAATATTGGAAAGACTAGATTACAGCTTTTGATCTTCTGACATCCAGCACTTGAAACCCTTTCCCCTTAAAAACTCTGTCAGATAATCATGTCATCGGTACATTATTAGCGCCTGACAGTGGAGGGCAAATATCATAGAGGCTCCTCTATGATCTTTGGTGGAGGGCGTTACATAACCTCTGCTGCCCCAAACGCAAGAAGAAGAAGATAGGAACATTAGAGTAATTTTTGTAAAGGAAAATAGAAGGGATGTTCTGGATTACATCGCGTGTTTGTTTCTGGGGGATTACAGTGGGAACAGAAGGAATCCCGGCTAAACCCATTTAACTAAACCCTTTGATTAACCCCTGCCCGTCCAGTCGCCCGTCGACTTCGCGGCCTCGCAAGTGGGGACACATCCCCGGGGCTGCGGATCCTCCGCTCACCCGCACAGGTCTGTTTAATATCTTACAATAACCCCCATAGCGACGCGGCTCGGTAGGGTGGACGGCAAGAGCCTCGGGCAATTCATCATTTCCCACCCGCCATGTGGGAAATCCCACTTAATGCCACAGATTGGTAAGGAAAGAAGAAAGGGAGATGTAATATGTAAAAGAAAGAACTGCAGTTGCTGGTCTAAACCGAAGATACACGCAAAAAGCTGGAGTAACTCAGCGGGTCAAACAACATCTAGAGATAAATCTCTAGAGAAGACAGTCTGAAGAAGGGTTGGCTATTTCCTTCGCTCCATAGATGCTGCCTCACCCGCTGAGTTTCTCCAGCATTTTTGTCTGCCTTCGATTTTCCAGCATCTGCAGTTCCTTCTTAAACAGGCAGAGAAAACACGTTTCGATCGAGACCCTTCTTCAGGCTGAGTCAGGGGAAAGGGAAACGAGAGATATAGACGGTGATGTGGAGGGATACAGAACAAATGAATGAAAGATGCAAAAAATTAACAATGATAAAGGAAACGGGCCATTTTGTTAGCAGTTTGTTTGGTGAAAACGAGTTACAGACAACGAGACAACTTTGAAACCGGTGCTATATGGGGGGGGGGGGGGGGGGGGGGGTGGAGAGAGGGGGGGGGGGGGGGGGGGGGGAGGGTTACTTGAAGTTAGAGAATATTACAGATGCTGGAATCTAGAGCCAAAGACAAAATAGTGCTGGAGAAAGCAGTGCCGCGAGGCAGGCAGCATTTGTGGACGGAAATGGGCAGAGAACGTTTCTTTGAGTCTGAAGAAAAGTCCAGCCCGAAACGTCGCCTGTTCATTCCCTCCACAGACGATGCCTGACCGGCTAAGTTCCTCCAGCACTTTGTGTTGTCCAGAATCCATTTTCTGTAGATTAATGTCTCTCGATTTTAAAATTGCTGTTACTTGGTTAGATTTAGTCTTGTCCAAACCTGCAGATGCGCTGGTGGGGAAGGGTTTGAGGGGTAGAGGGCCGGGTGGAGTGTGAGAATGGGCTGCCCTTTGCCTGCACTACGCCCCCTCCCCGCATCCCCCCGGTGTAGGCGGTGAGTGCCTTTTACTAGACTCAGAAATCCGCCCTCTCCCACCGCCTCTTCTCCCACCTTTCCACCTCACCGCCAACTTTTGCTTCAGTATTTTGTCACGAACCTCACTCCGGTCATGAAAGTTAATCATGAGGAAAGGAAGCGATAACTTGCACCTCACGGCAGTGACCCTCTGAACTGTCGAGTGTTTCCAGAGATTGTATCGTGGTTGTTCCGTTGAAGATTTTCACCTCTGGCAGTCCCGAAAAGATTAGTCCAGCGTCACTGTATGCTTCCGGGATTCTCAGTTTTAATTTTAAAAACTTTACAAATGTTGACAAAATCATTGTCACATTTCAAAGAAATAAGTTTATAAAGTCATGAGTAGCAGAGATAAAGTGAGTAGACCCAGTCATTTCCCCAGGGTACAGAAGTCTAAAACCAGAGGGCGTAGGTTTAAGGCGAGAAAGATAAAATGTAGAAGGAACCTGAGGCACAACATTTTCACATGAACAAGCTGCCAGAGAGAGTGTTAGAAGCAGGAACAATTACCAGTTTTAAAAGACACTTTGAAAGGTATGGAGGAGTATAGAAACATAGAAAATAGGTGCATGAGTAGGCCATTCGGCCCTTCGAGCCTGCACCGCCATTCAATATGATCATGGCTGATCATCCAACTCAGTATCCTGTACCTGCCTTCTCTCCATACCCCCTGATCCCTTTAGCCACAAGGGCCACATCTAACTCCCTCTTAAATATAGCCGAAGAACTGGCCTCAACTACATTCTGTGACAGAGAATTCCAGAGATTCACCACTCTGTGTAAAAAATGTTTTTCTCATCAGTCCTAAAAGATTTCCCCTTTATCCTTAAACTGTGACCCCTTGTTCTGGACTTCCCCAACATCGGGAACAATCTTCCTGCATCTAGCCTGTCCAACCCCTTAAGAATTTTGTAGATCCAATACAGACTTGTGGGACTAGTTTGCTTACGCAACTTGGTTGTGTGGATGAGTTGGGCCGAATGGCCTGTTTCTGTGCCGTGTAGGTTCCTGACTCTACTGAATTTGCCTTCTGCAGGAAGGTTACCCCGTGATCGTGTCACCTCAGGGTCGTGCCCGAACCGAACCCTGTCTTCTTGCGGTCACGGCCATGGCTGTTCTTGGAGTGAGATTCACCAAAAGCAGGAGAGACAAACTGGCCCAGGTGCTGTGGATCTTAAACTGGGTGTCGGTGCTGACGGGGGTGGTTCTGATCAGCCTGGGAGTTTACCTGCGCCTGGAGATGAGGAAACGCAGGGAGGTGCTGGCGGGTGAGGGGACGGCCTCGGTCCCCAAAATGCTGGTGGCGGTCGGTGCCATTGCTTGTGGTGTCAACCTGCTGTGGGGCCAAGATCAGCCACGACTGCTGGGATAACAAGTTCTCCCGCTGGAGGCTGCTCATGCTTCCTTACATCACCTGCACCCTTTTCTTCACCTTCTGCATCCTGGAGCATGATGGAGAGGTCCCTCCACCTGTGCCTCCAGCGCACCATGAGGTGCTATAAAGACACTGATACCCCGAGCGGGTGCTCCCCCAAGAAGACCGTGGACGAGTTGCACTTCGAGTTCCACTGCTGCGGCAACAACGGCTTCAGGGACTGGTTCGAGATCCAGTGGATCAGCTCACGCTATCTGGACATGAACTCCAAAGAGGTCCAGGTGTAAGTGAAAAGGAGATGGGGGAGGGCAGGGGAGATAGAAAATAGGAGCAAGAATGTCTGAGCCGCTCCACTGTACCATTCAGTACTACTGGAGCTATTCATCCACCTCACTATCTTATCTCTCCCCCTTAAATCCCATGGATCCCTTAGGTATTAATAAATCTATCTGCCGTCACCCTCAATATTTGTTGAATGCATTACTCCGAGTATTTGCACTTTATCAGTTTATTTATTCATGTGTGTATCTATTTATATTATGGTATATGGACACACTTATCTGTTTTGTAGTAAATGCCTACTGTGTTCTGTGTGCTGAAGCAAAGCAAGAATTTCATTGTCCTATACAGGGACACATGACAATAAACTCACTTGAACTTGAGTTCCACTAGTCTGGGAAATTCAAGCTTGGTGATTCAAACAACAGATATAAATTGATTAAACCTCAGAAGTTACAAGTTTTCATTTCCCGTCTACTTCCCCCATATTTCCAGTATATATGATCAGTGAACACCGTTCTTCCTGGTCCATTCCATTTTCAGTGTAGTTTTATCGGGTTTAAAGTGAGAATCTCAATCCCCTCTTCCCCAGACCAGTGGAACTCGGAGTAACGCAGTTTGCCCCACATTACAGGGTCATAACGTCATAAGTGATAGGAGCAGAATTACGCCATTCGGCCCATCAAGTCCACTCTGCCATTCAATTATGGCTGATCTACCTCTCCCTCCTAACCCCATTCTCTTGCCTTCTCCCCAATAAGGGTTCCAAAACTCACTTCACCATGGCTTGCTGCCACCTCTTCAAATTATTCTTCCCGTTGGCTGCCCTTTTATTGCTGCAACAGATGTAAATGGTTCAGGCCGCTGTGGGTACAAATGATTGAGCTCTGGCGGCCTCCCGGTTATGCCAGGCTAGGAGGAAGTAGGCAACGGAGGCTGTACAGATGGTCTGGAGTAGGAATGTTAGTGAAATAATTCAAACTGCTGCATATTTAGGTTACTTTTGGTAAAATTCAAACGCTGAAAGAGTTAAGTGTGTTTAATTGTCACGTGTACTGGTAACAGAACAATTAAATTTTTACTTGCTGCAGCTTTATACGCCCATTAATGCAATAACAAACGATAAATACACAATAATCAATACATAGAGTGATACAGCGTAGAAATAGGTCCATCGGCCCAACTTGCCCACACCGACCAGCATGTCCCATCTACACTAGTCCCACTTGCCTGCATTTGGCCCATATCCCTCTAAACCTGGTCCTATCCATGTACCTGTCTTAAATGATGCAATAGTCCTGCCTCAACTACCTCCTCTGGCAGCTTGTTCCATACGTCAAAGTTACCCCTCAGATTCCTATAAAATCGTTCCCCTTCACCTTAAACCTATGTCCTCTGGTTCCCAATGCCGCTGCTCTCGGCAAGATACACTGTGCGTCTACCCGATCTATTCCTCTCATGATTTTATACACCTCTACAAGATTACCCCTCATCCTCCTGCACTCCAGGGAATAGAGTCCCAGCCTGCTCTGTGTCCATCATAACACATGATGTTCAGGTATCTGATCTAGGTCCATTACAACAGCCCAAGAATCCGGTCCACTTGGTTCATCTAAATGGAATAAGACTGAAGGGCCTGTCCCACTTACTCGACTTTTCAGCAACTGTCTTCGATCTTCAAGCTCGGGGGCACTCGCCTGAAAAACCTCGAGCTGGATCAACCGTCAGCAATGAAACTGCGAGCTGGATCAACCAACCACACACACAAACACATCGCACACGCACACACACAAACACACACACACAAACACATCGCAAATGCGGGGCCCAGGGAAAGCGGGGGAGCGCTGTCTGAAATCCACACCCATGATGAACAGGGAGGTAAAAGACGCTGGCACACTGTATGGTAAGTCCGTTAGAGAGGGGGTGGGGGGGGGGGGGAGAATGGGGGAGAAGGAGACACTTTATAAAAGCCGGACATTTAATAAAGTTTAGCGGGCATTTAACATTACCGGTCGGTTTTCCTTGGTTCTGAAAACTCCAATGAGCCAATTTAAATGCACGGTTAGCAAAGGAGATTGCTTACGGCTACCTCGACTGCCTATAACTACATAGCGACCCCACTACCAGTGCACTACGAGTTCAAAAGAATCATGCTGACCAATTTTTACTCGCGGAAACAGTTTCAGCTTGCCTTGACACCTTGACGACATGTCGCAGGGTGAAGCCTGTATGGTCGTGAGTAGTCGCCCAAAGAGTCATACCTTGTTCTGGTCGCCGCTGGATTTTCAACATGTTGAAAATTTTCGGCGACCTGTAAGGACCTATGACGGGTGCCGGCAGTCGCCGAAAAAGTTGCGTAAGTGGGACAGGCCCTTTAGCTTCTCAAGTCTACCTTGTTTTAGAATTACATTAAGTTCTGTACCAATGTTGCGAGAGCATAATCTATACTATGGTAGTGGAGGAGTAAATGCCCATGCGGCCATGGTTGAACGTTACACAATGTAAGGTATATTACTAGAGGATGCACACACACATCTGTTTTACATCCTTCCATCGATGATGAGCCACTGATCATTTGGGAGTTTTTGTTGGTTTTGGTCGAAATTTACAGCACTCTCTGGTTGAGAATTAGTTGAAGCTATTATCCTTCAAAACCTCAAGCATTTAATAATTAAAATGTATAAACATTTCAGACCATCAATGGAGAGCCATACTGTCCATGGGAATCTGTTCTATCTGTTCAATAAATGCTTTACCAAGGACTGCAGGAACATTGATCTGGCATCCAGAATCTTGAATCACTGATCTGGACATACAAGTTTGCTCCCAGCAAGGCAGTGGTTTGTTGTCAATTTCAAGAAAAATATGGAAATACAAAGGAAACCTAGGCCATTGAATGGAGCTGCAAGAACTCACTGAATAGTGGACATCCAAATGAATAACCCAAAATATTATCCTAATGCAGGGTCTCGACCTGAAACATTGACTATCAGATGCTGCTTAACCTGCTGATTTCCTCCCTGCAGTTTGTTTTTTACTCCAGATTCCAATGTTTGCATTCTCTTATATCTACCCAAAATACCTAGCCTGTGCAAAATTGAAAGCCCTTATAAAAATGTTTTAGTCCATCTCTCTCACCGGGAGTAGCCAGAGACAGAACAAAAAAAATATTTAAACCTTGGTATAAACAAGGGGAAAGATGGAAGTTGGTGGTGAGTGACCATCTTTTCAAGGACAATAAATGCTGTCTTTACTCCTGGTAACCATGTCCTGAAAAATCAACAAGGAACCTACATTAATTTTACCTTCATTAATTAATCCCAATTAATTAATTCTATGTAGTTTATTTTGAAAATAGAGAAATAAAATTAGCTTTTTTATTCCGATTTGTAATCTTTTACGAAAATTAAGCTATATAATCTCTGTACTTTTATAATAAAATATGTACATTTTAGATAATTACTTTGTAGAAATAATTACTTTCAGTGTTAACATAATAAAATGACATTCAAATCCAGCAAGATTTCTTGACTGAGGCAGACAGCTATGCTGGTATTGGTTCTGTTGTGATCCTAAACAAGTTTACACCAATTGGATCCTCACCTGCGTTTCATCTTTGTCCTGTAGTTTTGCTCTCACTCCATTTCCAAGAAGAGGGAACAACGACAGAGTTCCCCTGGTCTATCTACTGCATTTGGTGTTCTCAATGTGGCCTCCTTTGCATTGGCGGGACGAAGCGTAGACTAGTCCACCATTTTGCCAAATACTTGTGCTCAGTCTACCAAGGCAAGCTGGATCTCTCAGTTGGTAACTATTTGAATTCCCCTTCCCATCACATGCTGACCTTTCTGTCCTAGGCCGCCTCCATTGCTAATGTGAGCCCACATGCAAACTGAAGGAGTGGCACCTCATATTCCATTTGGGCAACTTATAACCTAATGGTCTGAACATTGAAATCTTCAATTTAGGTACCTTACCTACAAACAACCCCAAACATCACATATTAATGTTCTCCAGAGATGCTACATGACCCACTGAGTTACTCAAGTGGCTTACCTTCACATCAAAAAAGTCACATATCCTATAGTTAGCTGAAATCATTCTCGCTATGTGGATATTTCAGATTCTAACTGTTGACCCGTAGAGCTTAAAACTTCTTCTGGCCAATTCTGCTCCCTTCCCGTTCAAATAATAACCACAACTAACTTTTCACTCAAATCCGTTCCTGTGCCTCAACACCATCTATAATTCACAACATCTATATTTGCACTCAGGCCATGAGACTGATCCCAGTGCACTTCTGTGACATAAAATGAGCCCCCTCCTCACATCATTCCTTCAGCCGTGTTCAACTCCCTAATCTTCTTAACCTTAAACTAATGCGTGTATGGCTTAATTTATAATCAAGAGATTACAACCTTTGAGTTCAATTGTTTTATTTAGCTCCTGGAACCTGGTAGTCTCTAAACATGGGTGCTTGCTGGCTCTTTCCAAAGCTGTGATCTTAGGCTGGATCACCTGCTACCCTTCTCTCACCAAGCCACCTTGCTGCTATTAGTTACAAAGCTTACCATGTCATTCTCTCAACACCAGTAAGGATGCCATTCATCCCCCAGGGTACGGGATTCCCCTCTCAGCTTCTCCGCGTAGACACATCCTACCCTAACCCTGGATACCTTGCCCTTCCAAGGAAACATGGTCAGGTTCTACATGATCTCCATTATTAAGGACCCTTATCACCCATCACACCGCATCTTCTCCATTCTGCCATCTAGGAAGAGGTACAGGAGTATCAGCTGCAGAACCAGCAGGATGCTACACAGCTTCTTCCCACAGGCAATAAGACTGGTTAACGGACTGTGTCCTCTCCCCACACATCTAACCTCGCCCAAACTTTGACAGCTAGACACCTGTCAAGGTAAAGTCACTGTTCGGTCCGAATGTCTGTTTTTAGCTCAATTTTAGGTCTATTTTAGATATGTTAATTTTAAAGTTGTATGTATTTATTCTGTTTTTATTAACTGCACTGACTGGAACTGATGAGAAACAATTTTTCGTTTCTTCTGTGTATGCAAGTACTCAGTGAAATGATAATAAAGGAAATACTGAATCTTCCAACAATCTTTATTCTCCCCCTCACAGGTGGTAAACACTCTACTCCTGTTGGAAAGGATCAGCTTTTCTGATCCTAATTCTTGTTCAAGTAAGATTTCCCTGCTCTTCCCGATGACAACCCATACTGATCCTCCACCTCCTTCTACATCTGGGCCATGTTATCCGTTACTCTTCCCCCCTTTCTAGCGTGCTTTTGTTGCGTGCTAACCAGTTAGTGGAAAGACAATCTATGATTAGAATCGATTCTCCATAATGATAAATGATAAAAGGATAATGTGAATAATGTTTAGTGCAAGATAAAGTCTCCAATGAGGTAGATAGTAGCTCAGGGCTGTTCTATAGTTGTTGGTAGGATGGTTCAGTTGCCTGACAACAGTTTGGAAAAATTTGTCCCTGAATCTGGACGTGCGTGTACCTCAATACCTCTTGCCTGATGGGGGAAGAGGAGAAGAGGGAATGGCCGGAGTGGGACTCGTCCTTGATTATGCTGGTGGCCTTGCCGAGGCAGTGTGAGGTATAAATAGAGTTAATAGAAGGGAGGTTGGTTTTGTGTGATGCTCCCTGAGCTGCTGAGTTTCTTAAGCAGCTTGCTTTAAAAAAAGATTCCAGCATCTGCCGTAACTTGACTCTGCTTTTAAATATTTCTTAGAATTGGTTGCATTACTGGCCAATGTTTGAGCTCCCAGACACATTATGACAGCACGAGTGTTGAGATGTCCATGGTCTGCAGCAACTCAGCGGACACAACTGCATTTGTTGTGCATACTATTCAAGATAAATCTAATAAGATTAACTTAACTGGACTATCATGTTGCAGCCATTAACTAAATTGCACATTGAGCGGGATCTCAGTCTGCCCATGTTCAGCATGACCTCTGGACCCTCCCTTTTCAATCCTTAGTAACTGAATTTCATCGCTCTGTAGCTTATGCTTGAAGCTACCCTGGAAAAACAAAGCAGCCCTGCAGCAAGCCATCACTCGCGGGTAAAAGCTGCACCACCAGCTGCCCTCCGTTTCACTGTCTCTCCATACAGAGGACAAGGGCAAGTTAGAAAGTTTTCCCACCCACAGAAGTACTTTGTTGAAATTGTGTCACTGTTGTAATATGCAAAATATTGCTGCAAATCTGTAGTCAAAGTCCTCCACACAACACAAAATAAATATTAAATAACCACATATCAGGTTTTACTGAGACTCTGGAGATTGCATATTCTGGAATCTTAAGCAATAAACAAACTGTTGGAACTTAGCAGGTTGAGCAGCATCTGGGTATGTGTGTGGGGGGGAGAGGGGGGATTGAGGTAGGAGAGTATTGTCAATGTTTTGGGTTGAAATCCTTCAACAGCATTGAAGGTGGAGATGGGAGATAGTTGGTAAGCAGAGGAGAGGGATAGAGGTGAGACAGGGGCCGGTAGTTGGTTGGAGGACTGGGGATGGATGAATAATAATGGGCAGATGGAGTCAGATGGGGAATGGGCGGCAATGGGAGATACAAAGGCTGTGCAGGAATCAGATAAATAGGTAAAGTGATAATGGGAACAGTTATGGGAGGGGTGAAGATCAAATGGAACCAGAATGGGGAGCTGCGTAGGAAGGAACTGCAGATGCTGGTTTCAACCGAAGATAGACACAAAAAGCTGGAGTAACTCAGCGGGACAGGCAGCATCTCTGGAGAGAAAGAATGGGTGATGTTTCGAGTCCAGACGTCTGAAGAAGGGTCTTGACCTGAAACATCACCCATTCCTTCTCTCCTGAGATGCTGCCTGTCCCGCTGAGTTACTCTAGCTTTTTGTGTCTATCTTCAGATGGTGGGTAAAGTGTGATGATGTATTCAGAGGGAGTTAGGAGACAAAATGGGTAATGGAGGGCCAGAGTGGGGAATGGGGGAAGGGACAGAAATGGGAAGACTGAAGGTGGATCAGAAGGGGGGGCTGGGAAGCACAGGTGAGGGTTACCCAAAACTGAAAACTTCAATATTCAAAGCATTGGGTTGTAAACTACCGGGCAGAATATGAGGTGTTGGCTTTCGAGTTTACAATGGGCATCATACTGACAATGGAGAACGGCAAGAATGGACAGTGGTGTGGGTACAGAATGCAGGTGCTCTCAAAACCAGTTGCCCAGTCTGTGCTAGGTCCCGCTGACCTAGAGGAGGCCTCATCGCGAGTACCAAATGTAGACGAGTAGATGAGGTTGGAGGAGTTTCAGGTGAATCTATCCCTTCATCTGGAATGACATTATAGATCCCTGGATAGCAGTAAGGGAGAAGGTGTGGGGAAGAATGGTGCACTTACCGCGGTTTCAAGGCAAGCCCAACTAATGTGGTACCCCTATTTAAGAAGGGTTGCAAAGGAAACCTCGGGAACTATAGACCAGTAAACCTGACATCTGTGGTAGGAAAGTTGATGGAGAGGTATTCTGAGGTATAAGAAAACATGCATTTGGATAGACAGTGATAGTCAGCATGATTATTTGTACTTGGGAGATCGTATCTCACAAAATTGAATTATTTTAAAAAAGAACCAAGAAGATTGACGAGGGCAGGGCTGTAAACATTGTTTATATGGATTTCAACAAGGTCTTTGATAGATAGGCTGCTCTGGAAGATTCAATTGTTTGGGATCCAGGGAGAGCTCGCTAACTGGATAAGGAACTGGATTCATGGCAGGAAGCAGAGGGTGGCGGAGAAGGGACATTTTCGGACTGGAGGTGTGTTACAATTGGTGCGCCTTAGGGAATAGTGTGGGACCAGTTGCTGTTTGTGGTCTATATCAACAATTACATGAGAATTACAAAGCATGATCATTACGTTTATGGATGGCACAAAGTAGGTGGTGTCGTAGACAGCAAAGGATATTAAGAATTACAGGGGGATCTTGATCAGCTGGGCAAATGGGCTGAGGAATAGCTAATGGAGTTTGATGCAGATAAGGGTGAGTCATTGCATTTTGGGAAGTCAAATCAGGGCAGGATCTTCACAGTGAATGGAGGGGCACTGGGGAATGTTGTGGAGCAGTGGCATCTCGGCATACAAGTACATAGATAGGATGATGAAGGTTTTTGGCATTTTGGCTTTCATCTGTCAGGGAATTGCGTGTAGGCTTTAGAACATTATATTACAGTTGTACAAGATGTAGGTGAGACTGCACTTGGAGTATTGTGTTCAGTTTTGATGTAGGAAGGATGTCATTAAGCTGGAATGGGTGCAGAAAATACTTTTGAGGATGTTGTTAGGACTCAAGGGCCTGAGCTATAGGTAGAGATCAGGCAGACTAGGACTTTATTCCTTGGAACACAGGAGGATGAGGGGTGACCTTATAAAATCATGACGGGAATAGAAAGGGTGAATGCAGGGTCTTTTCCCCACGGTATCAAGAACTAGAGAGTATAGTTTACGGTTAGAGTGGAAACATTTAATAGGAACTTGAGAGGCAACGTTTTCACACAAAGGGGGGGGGGGGGGGGGGGGGGTATATGGAACGAGCTGCCAGAGGAAGCGATGGAGACGGACACAATAGCATTTAAAAGACATTTGGATAGGTCCATAAACGGGAAGGAAGTGAAGGGAAATAATCCAAACGTGGGGAAGTGCGACCAGCTTAGATGGTCAACATATTGGGGAAAAGGCCCCCTTCTGTGCTGCATGACTCTAAAATCAATTATGCACATTGGGAGCGTGGAATTTCAGGATACCTGCTCAGGAGTGTAGTTGGTGTTGCTGCCTTATAGTTCCAGTAATCCTGGTTCCATCTGACCATCAGCGTTTCCACTGTAGAGTTTGTATCTTCTCCCCGTGACAATGCAGGCTGGTAGGTTAATTGGCTGCCGTAATCTGCCTCCAGCATACTCAGCCTATCGAGCCCACCTGCCAATCAATCGGATCATGACTGATCCGACTCAACCTCATCTCATATTCTGTGCCATATCCCCCTTGTAGCTTTTAGTTCCCTGTTCTTTCAAAAACTTAGCGATTTCCTCCACAAATTCCCCAGTGATCCAGTTTCCACAACCCTCAGGATTAAAGAATTCCAGGATTCACTACCTTGGGAAAGCAGCTAATATAATCAAGGACCACTCACGTGCTTGTCATTCCCTCTTCCACCCTCTCCCATCAGGCAGACCCACCAGATTCAAGAAAGCTTCTTCCCACTGTTATCACACACGCAAATGAATCTTATATGCTGGGGATATATTCCCCATCTTCCAATTGTACTTTTCACCTGTACTTTCTCTGCATCAGTAACACTATATTTTGCAGTGTTTATTTTCTCTTTTGCAAACCTGATGTACTCATGTGCAGAATGATCTTGGTGCATAGATAACAAAAATAAACAATAATAAACCAAATCAAACCAATCTAAGTGATGCTCTTACACATCTCAGGTTTAAATGATGTAATCATGTCCCTCATTTGAGATTTTCCCAGCGGTAGAAATATCTTGACATCTTCAGATATACTGTAAGTTCCTAAGGTTGCTGTTTGTTTCAAAGTCACTGTTAATTTTTCTCCAGAGATCTAATTTCTTAAAATATATAGATTTGTAGAAAAACTTGAATCTGTAGAGAATAACAACACTCTATTACAACAGAGGAAAAACAAGAACAAAGTCTGGGGCAGAATTATACAGTCTGTTTTGTTAATTACCTGATCCTCCACAGTGTATGATTTGCAGCCTTTTCCAATTCTTCAATATGACTTGTTACTCGATGGAGTCATTGGTTCTGGACAAAAATCATAGAGCGGAGCAAGATGGTTCACTCCTGCAAAATCCAATGGACTGAGTGTAGTATGCAACGGAGCGTAACTTCCGCCATTTCAGTAAACCCGACCCGACTTCAGTTATGCCTCTCGTGGTGTAATCAGCGTTGCGGGAGAGCAGTTTGTGTGTTTTTTTAAATGTTTTAAATGTTTAAAAAATATATATTTTTAAATGCAGTAAACCCTCATCAATTTCCCCCATCATTGTCAGCACTGTGTTGGTCGCTATTTGCTGAAGTAAGTGTGTGTGTGTGTGTATGGAAACTTGCGTGATTGTTAATCTGACTGGAAGCCAAATCTGACTGGACACACGCTAATACACACAAAAACGGCACATACCTTGTACAGGGAGGAACTGCAGTTGCTGGTTTAAACTGAAGACAGACACAAAAGGCTGGAGTAAATCAGCGGATCAGGCAGCATCTCTGGAGAAAAGGAATAGGTGATATTTTGGGTCGACTGGTCTTCTTCAGACTGACAGGGAAACGGGAGATATAGGCATATCTTCCATTCATTTGTCCTTGGTACCGTCTATATCTCTTGTTCCTCTTTTCCCCGACTCAGTCTGAAGAAGGGTCTCGACCCAAAATGTCACCTATTCCTTTTGTCCAGAAATGCCGCCCGACCCACTGCATTTTGTGTCTACCCTTTAATCTCTCAGCCTGATATAGCAGAATCTCCCTGAATTTGCTAGTAAAGAAAGCAAACGCAATGCTAGCATTTATTTCAAGAGGGCTTGTATACAAAAACAGGGATGTAATGTTGAGGCTCTATAAGGTGCTGGTAAGGCCGCATTTGGAATATTGTGAGCAATTTTGGGCACCATACCGGAGGAAGGATGTGCTGGCTCTGGAGAAGGTCGAGTGGAGGTTTACAAGAATGATCCCAGGAATGAGTAAGTTAACCTATGATGAGTGTTTGTCGGCACTCGGCCGTTTAGAAGAATGAGGGGGGACCTCATTGAAACATACAGAATAGTGAAAGGCTTGGATAGAGTGGATGTGGAGAGGATGTTTCCACCAGTGGGGGAGTATAGGACTAGAGGTCTCAGCCTCAGAATTAAAGGATGTTCTTTTAGGAAGGAGATGAGCAGAAATGTATTTAGTCAGAGGGTGGTGAATCTGTGGAATTCTTTCCCACAGCAGGCTGTGGAGA
This sequence comes from Amblyraja radiata, assembly GCF_010909765.2. Taxonomy (NCBI): domain Eukaryota; kingdom Metazoa; phylum Chordata; class Chondrichthyes; order Rajiformes; family Rajidae; genus Amblyraja; species Amblyraja radiata. The sequence continues at coordinate 14,617,884 of NC_045964.1, forward strand.
CCAAGTCAGTGGATATTTTTAAGGCAGAGATAGATTCATGATACGTACAGGTGTCAGAGGTTATGGGGAGAAGGAAGGAGAATGGAGTTAGGAAGGAGAGATAGATTAGCCATGATTGACTTGATGGGCCGAGTGGCCTAATTCTACTCCTATCACTTATGACCTTATGAAAGGTATTGCAGGGGATTCCTGGGGTATGTGAATAGGCATGGACTGTTTTGGGAGATAGTCAGCGTGGCTGCGTTTGATGGCAATCATCTCTCACAAATCCAAGAGTTTTTTTTGAAGAGGTCACAAAAAGTATTGATGAGGACAGGGCAGTGTCCATACAGACCACAAAGTCTTCGACAAGGTCTCACATGATGGTGTAGGTTAGTTGTCATGAAATCTAAGGTGAGCTGGCCAATGGATTCAAAATTGGCTTAGAGGAAGGAGTCAAAGTGTCGTTGTGGAGGGTTGTTTTATCTGATGAGGGACCTGCGTGTCAAAGTGCCCGGTGTTTGGTCTCCTGTTGTTTGTTTATTCATTCATTGTTTGGATGATGACAATGTGTTAACATTATACATACATTTGCAAATGACACCAACATTTGACTGTGAGGTCTTAAGGCCATTAGTCATAAGGAAGGATATCTAAATTATCAACAGATTCCAGATCTTTTGGAAAGGTGGGCAAAGGAATGGCAAATGGAATTTAACTTTTTGGCACCACTGCAGGATCTGAAAATGGATTGTTGGGTGAGGTTTCAGTCACCTGACCCAAACCAAAGGATATATATGGCATAGAGCGAGTTCACTTGACTGCTACCACAGAAAGCAAGTTTGCTAGATCAAGTAAACTGGGCAGTGTATTATTTAGAGTTCAGAAGAGCAAGAAATCTCACTGAAACGCACAAAATCTGGACCACTGAACTCGGCCGCCTACATCCTGGAATGAGCGACTTTGCACACCGACTCAGGCTCAACTAGAAGCAGCCACTTACCCATGAAGCATGGGTAACGCACTGGAAATTGACACGTTGATCCACCTCGTCCATGCCGACCAAGATGCCCATCTAAGCTGAAGGTCTAAAGAAGAGTCCCAGCCGAAAACATCACATATTCATTTTGTCCAGAAATGCTGCCTGGTGTTACTCAGCATTTTGCATCCATCTTTGGTATAAATCAGCATCTGCTAGCCTTATTTGCCCATCTTGTCGTACCTGTCAACTTCCTCTGGCTGCTTGTTCCATATGCTCACTGCCTTCCATATAAAGAAATGTTGCCTTCAGGTTCTCATTAAGCCTTTCCCCTCTCACCCTAAACCCATGTCCTCTGATTCTTGATTCCACCACCCTGGGAAAAGGACTGTGCATTCATCCTATCAATACGATAAAGGAGACATCCAAGAGAAAATTGGTAATGTCGACCGGTGCTGTTTGAGAGAGGTTGTTAATCTGTCAGGAAATGCAAGCAGATGGAAACCAGAGGAGGAAGAAACAAAGAAAAAAATGCCAGAACAGATACAGAATAATCTGAAATAAAAACACGTGGGAAATATCCAGCATACAGCAGCTTTTGTTTCAGCTTTTGAGTGCCTGCTGTGTAATCACTGGTACGCTCCAATTTCCATTGTTTTTCTTTTTCCGCAGATGCTGTGCCTTCTACTGGACTTACCAGCCATTCCTGTTCTTATTCCATCATTTCTGGGTAGCTTTGGTGTTTTCCAGGGAACCCAGACTGGTTGGACTCTCTGGGCCACTGCATCAGTCCACTTCTACAAGTTTGTAACTCCACAGAACGTGGCTGTGGCAACTTTGATCAAAAGACACGCAACTGGATTCAGGTTAGTGACGCCACTGAGCTAAACTCCCCATTTCTCAATAACGAACTAACTCAGACTGGAATTGTAATTGGTACTCAAAGCACACATGTGAAAGGCTGGAACTGTGGGCACAGAGTTAATTTAAAGGGCAGTGATTCAAACGTGAACATCAGACCAGCTGCCAACAATTCCCTTCCACCTCCCCTGCATTTCCAGATTTCACTAAGGCTTTAAGCAGTTCCTTAAATGCTACCGAATTTCACCCAAAAACAATGACTTAGGTTTTAAATCAGTGTGCACTGAAAATGTGGCTAAAAATCTTAAACGACAGCTCACTATGTTCTTACCACCAATGGTCATGACAGCATGACTGTTATAACACATCAAATTGATTAGTGCTGGATCACTGATAACTCACCAATGTAAAAATGCATACACCACAGGGCTATTATTTAGTAATCATGTCATTTATTGTACAGTCCCACCCCAAAAATAAAAACAGAAAATACACTGCATTTGATACATTCTTCATTTGTATTTAACTTTATAAAATATCTGTTGAAACTTGGCAGAACTAGTACTAGGTCACACGGTCCCCTTAATACAGAAACAGATGGAAAATCAGATACCTATATCAGTTGAACCTGGGAGTGGGTAAAAATCTCCCCTGTTCCAACAATTCTGCTTTCACCGTGCTAAAGAGCATCACAATTAATTGCGATTCACAGTAAAGCACCATATGAAATAGGGCAGGCACATACAACTTACACTGTATTTTGTCACCAAATATACTTTTACACAGAACTTTCAGCAACTAGGCAGACTTTGAAACACTCACAAATTCAATACAGCAGTATCCACTCTCTGAAAGTTTTCATGTTTAATATTTGATAATAAGATACATATTAGCTCCTCTTCAATAGTTTAGTTTATTATCCACACTTATTTTAAACTTTAACTGACTGAAATAAGCTTGCGTTGTTAGAACAGAATCAATGAGGGTCTTACAAATGAGGCAACAAATGGGGAGGGGTGGGGGTGGGGGTGGGCAGATGCCTGCCTCCTGCTATTATGTTCTAATGTTCTCATCACCGTGCAATACTTTCAAGAATGTAAAATAATGTCTGCATTCTCAAAATAACATTATTTTCAGAAATAAATTTAGCAAAATCAAATACAGCATTTGTCAATTAGCATTGACTTCTGTCTGATGTCAATTGCATGGATCAAAATAATGAAACAAAGCAGAATATTATAGGAGATAAATGTGTTTCTCAATTCTGTGATCACAACATGCTTCTCCAGATCCCTGGTGCATCCTGAACATAGTTAAGCATTGTAATTTTAAAAAGTTAAACTTAAGCAAGATGGAGTGGCAGGAATGGTTCTGATCACTGCGGCTTCAAATGTACACAGCCTTATCCTACTTCAACTGTTCTACAATAGGCACCAAATAAAATATCAGCAACTTTGACTACTCTGACCTTTCTAGGGCTGGTTGACACAACAGAAAGTGATTTACATAACAAAGGCAGTGAAAGGGAGGCATGGGAACTGGAAGAAATATATCCATCAATTAAAATTTGTAAATTCACTCTCCGATTACTTTTCCTTTTCTACACCAAGGTTTCCATGTAAGAACTATGGTCAAAGGGTATTCCATTTTAAAAAGAGTGTATGAGGCCAGAAAACAGAAAGTCATTGGCTTCCTTGCTGGTATGAGCTGGCTGCAATGTAACTAGATTACAGTCACAGCAGATTAGAAGCAGCTCACATCAGTTAATCAGCTCTGAGAAAATAGTCACTGACGTGATAGAAACAGCAAGGTGCAGTGATGGTGCGTTGCCCAAACGTGTTTGTGTCAATGATTCAGAACTGTTGCCAATCAAAGATTATTTGGTTCGCATCTTGATTCCTCGTGATCTCTTCGAGAATGCGGTGCTGAAGCCACAGTTGCTGGAGCTTCTTGTATCGCTCGGTACACAGATGCAATGGATTGCCTCTCCTTTAAGAAAAAGTATCCAAATTCATTAAATCTCTGGAAATAGTAATTGTACAAGACTTCATATTCTCAAGTTTTCAGGTGAAAGATGTTATTATTGCAAGGAGATAATCCACATGAATACAACAGGATTGCAGTTGCAGAAATAGAAAACAAAATGACAGAAATAAAAATACGACAGAACTACTAATGGATCCAGTTCGGAGCTGGAAGATAATCTTTCCTCTAGAAATATTAGGTGGTCAGATTGGAAGAACAAGAGCTTGGGTGGGGGGGGGGGGGGGAAGGGGGGGGGGGGGGGTTTGGAGCGTTGGAGTGCCCCTCCATCCCAGAGTGGCCCGTCCTGCCTTGCGAGTGCATTGTGACGTCACTCGGATTATTTCCCCCAAAATGGGTGAGTTGGAAGAAATCGGGCTGTTTTAAAACTTTCAACAATTAATAACTTCGGAAATATAGGTAGAAATGCGACGGAAGATGTTTATCGCCGCCACGGGAAAAATGTGAGTAGGATGTGTAAAAATGGGAATGCTGTGGCTCAGCGTTTGGAAGAAGATAGGAATTAACCAGATTGACACGAGACACATTGTGGGCACAAACAAGACAAAGTATTTTAGTTATATATATATAGAGAAGAGATAGAGATAAAAGAAGGGAGGCTATTCAGGAGTGTACTGGAAGATTCAGGTGGCAAAGGAGGCAACGAGACATGAAGACATTGGTTCCACAAAGTCTTCAACCAGCATGACAGGACTTTTGCAATCCAAGAATGAAGCAAATGTAATCCTTCATAATGCTGGTGTTGCCTAATTATCAACTGGAATAAGTTGACTGGCCAGTCAACAATCGTTTTGATGAAACTGATAACTCAGCAGATGAACTGATGCAAGAAATGTTATAAGGAGTGAAAAATGGTGGCCCTGGTGAGGGAATGAAAATTAGGTCTAAGCCTCAGATGGTCAAGAATGACAAGTGCAAAGTTATTCAGTTTCAGACAGTGCCAAACGACTACATGCCATTTGCCTTGTTAGATCTGCCTGCTAACTTTGTGTGATTCATTCAAGAGAACGCCTGCTTCCTCTGAGCTTCACTCAGTTGCAGTCTCCGTCCTCTCCGTCTCCCCTGCTCGATCGACTGTCACGCTGTTGCTGCCCGACCCGCTGAGTTCCTTCAGCACTTTGTGCTTTGCTCGAGATTCCTGCATTGGCAGTTACTTAGGTAACTGCCATCCTCTTACTGAAGTGCATGACCTCAATCTTCTCAGCATTAAACTCCATTTGTCAAGTTTTGATCAATTTCCCAATCCATTTATATCCTGTTCTATAGACACATGTCATTAATATACATGCTCTTCCATTATTTTTGTATCGTCAGCACTCTTGGAAACCGTACGTTTTGTTCCCTCCTCCAGGTCATTGATAGAAATTGTAAACCATTAAAGGTCTAGAACCAATCCCTGAGATACTGCACAAGTTACCTCCCTCTAGTTTGAAAATGACCCATTTATATCAACTTTTTGTTTTCTATATGACCTTTCCAATAATTCCTTAATAGATAATTAATTTCTGCTCCAGGTAGATGGAGGAAAAGTGAGTAAGTGATGTCTACTCCTGATGCATCAAATCTTCAGCTATTAATACTACTCTTTCCGGTCACAGCATCCCTACTTCGATCCCAATGAACTATAACATCCATTGATAACTTTTATGGAATCCACTTACTCTGCAGTATCCATATAGTCCCTGATAGCACAGATTCAGAAAAGGTCATTGCTTGGAAAGATATCAACAAACAATTCAATGCTAGCAAATACATTTCTTTGAAATAATCATACCTGAGCAACTGGTCAGTCTCTCCGTAATCGTCCAGGTATGGAGCGGGTATGAAACATCCTCTGTTCTTTCCTGCCAGCAGCAACACCTGACACTCCCGTATCCTGGTGGGTGGAAAGGTAACATCAAATATTCTGATATCCTACTGCCTGAAGATGTTGTCAGAAGCAAACTCTCCAATTTGCTTGTAATGTCGCAATAGGTATAGTAACTTCCACTTTATCATTTATTTGCATTAGCTTTAATTTGATTTGGTAGCTTTGATTCCTTACTCATCTAACTGTTACATTTAGGGAAGAGCTTGCGGTAAAGTCCAGGTTTGAGCGATTAAAAGAATGGTCCCTCGGATCCTGGGATGTGCTGTCTGTCTCACTACGATGCTGGACTTTGGTTTCTGTAGGCCCTGTTTGATCACTGATCCCTCAAATCCTTGGTCTACAATCAGTGTGTGGGCCTAACTGCAAATATAAGTAGGCTACTGCGACACTTGCAAGCCAAACCTGTTCAGTATCGGTCAATAGATTCTAACAAGTGGTAACCGTACATGACCCATCAGTGGCCAAACAGATTTAGCTGTAACATTGCAACCATCACCCCAGCCATGACTGGTTCTTGAGCCTTGAACCTGCAGAGCTCTTTGTCTCTCTGGCACATTGGCTATCATCATCTTCCTCAACTGGATGGAATGAAAGACACATCCTCAGTGATGAATGCAGTGTTTGAGCTGCCATCAATTAAACTAACCAAATCAAAAGAGATGAGAAAAATAGTTTTGATAAAGCAGTGAGCAATGCCATTTTCAAAGGGTACATTAATCAATACTTGCAACGGTAAATCTATAGACCAACAGCATAATTTTCTAGCGACCCGCACAACATAAACTCTTTGTGTAGTACATGATCATGATAACTCTGTGCCATTAATTAAGCGCAAATCAGTTTGCATAACAAGATACCTGAGGAATATTCCCAAACCGGATCCACAGTTAATAGCATGAGCTGCACATGCGCCAAACTCTTCTCCATTCACTTCTTCCCTGCAACACTGACTCTGTGAACACAGCATGGCTCCACAGAACATGCAGAGGGCAAAATTCTTGGGCTCATCATCAGATGATCTGGGGCAACTGGTGAAAGAGCAGAAATTAGTTCCAGGTAATAGCACTTAAATCTTGCACATGCACTCAATCCTCTCACCTCGACACATCCCCATTAGCAAAGAAGGAAGGCCATGATCCAAAAGTCACCGGTTTAACAAAGGACTCGGGAAAAGTGTTTTTTTAAAATATTGTGAATAGTTTTTATCTGAAAAGTTTAATAATGTTGAAGAAGCAGGTTTAAAAGCAATCCTCAAAAGGTAATAGATGAAAATATGGCCTAAACCATAAAGCAGATTTTTATTAAAGCAAAAAATGAGCAGAGTCATAACCAGAAAGCGTTCTCCTGAAGAGCCAGATTGATGCTTTAAATCAAATGATCTCTTTTGGCCCTGTGATTATCAGATTCCTTTGCAGGATCAGATCAGAACAGCAGAGTGGTTTCAGTGCACGATCCGCCTGAAGGAGATGCTCAACCCAGAAACCCAGATCTTCTCCAATGATATTGGATAATTATATTGCAGGAAGTCTTTGAAGAAGTAAATAGCAGGACAGACAAAGGAGTCAGTAGATGGTGTTTAATTAGATTTTCAGAAATGGCTTGGATAGGTTGGGAGAGTGGGCAGAGAAGTGGCAGATGGAATATAGTGTAGCAAAATGTGCAGTCAATCATTTCAATAGTAGGAATAAAGGTGTAGACTATTTTCTAAATGGGGTGAGAATCCAGAAATCTGAGGTGCAAAGGGACTTGGGAGTGCTGGTACAGGATTCCCAAAAAGTTAATCTGTACGTCGAATCGGTAGTAAAGAAAGCAAACTCAATGCTAGCATTTATATCAAGAGGGCTTGTATACAGAAACAGGGATGTTATGCTGAGGCTCTATAAGGTGCTGGTAAGGCTGCATTTGGAATATTGTGAGCAATTTTGTGCTCTATATCTGAGGATGTGCTGGCTCTGGCGAGGGTCCAAAGGTGGTTTACAAGAATGATCCGAGGAATGAGTAGGTTAACCTATGATGAGTGTTTGTTGGCCCTGGGCCTGTACTCGCTGGACTTTAGAAGAATGAGGAGGCACCTAATTGAAACATACAGAATAGTGAAAGGCTTGGATAGAGTGGATGTGGAGAGGATGTTTCCACTAGTGTGAGAGTCTAAGACTAGCCTCAGAATTAAAAGATGTTCTTTTAGGAAGGAGATGAGGAGACATTTATTTAGTTAGAGGGTGGTGAATCAGTGGAATTCTTTGCCACAGAAGGCTGCGGAGGCTAGGTCAGTGCATATTTTGAAGGCAGCGATAGATAGATTTTTGATAAGTACAGGTGTCAGAGGTTATGGGGAGAAAGCAGGAAAATGGGGTTAGGAGGGAGAGATAGATCAGCCTTGATTGAATAGCAGAGTAGACTTGATGGGCCAAAAAGGCCTAATTCTACTCCTATTCCTTATGACAAGCCAATGCCTGCACTTCACACTTCTGATTACAAATCTCCTTTGAGGTAAAGAATCAAAGGTGGCAGTCTGATTTGCTATGCTCTGCTCCTGTTTTGCATTTTACTGTTCTTGGAAGCACATACATCAGTGGCTCTGGTCTCCCTCAGCCTATATTACAGCTCAGTGTCCGGACAAAGAGCTGCAAAATAGTAAGTCACTGAATCTAATAATTTCCAAATATCAGTTCAAGAGTGATCCTGCAGAGGAAATGCCAATTTTGAAAGTGCTTTCATTCTTGGGAAGTAGAACTTTGTACAGTCTATTCCATTGACACTTACACTTATACACATACACACACACATTTACTTCCAGGACTGTTACAGTACACAACAAGGCAATACTCAAAAGGAAATATTCTACAATTAACTCACCTATGCTGACAACCTTGGTTCAGAAGAGAACTGTAGTCTTCTGGGAGATCTATTAATTGATTTCGTTCTCTCGGATAGCTTCAAGAAACAATTTATTGTTAAGGAGCATTAAGAGACAATGCACTGATATAGCTTTAATAAGAGTTCTGTACAACTGCCATCATTCATCTTTTGGAGAAAGTGGAACATACCAAACAAGTTGTCTTTCGACTTTCTCACTGGTTCTCTCAAGCTCTTCAATATAAATGGATGGAAGGACAGTAGGAAATGCATTTGGGTTTTTTTAGTCCTTCGATGTTTGAGAGTCACACAGCTAATCAGCACAGTAATGGGCCCATGGTTCAACTTGACCATTCCAATATGCCTATCTATTCTAATCCCAGGTTCCTCATATCCTTCTACACTGTACCTATCCATGTACCTGTCCAAATGTATTTTAACATTGTAACTGGTGCCCCTACCATCTCCTCTGACAGCACGTTCCTTATACCCACCACTCTCTATGAAAAAGTTGCCCCTCAGATTCCCTTTAAATCTTTTCCGTCATTTAATCTGCGCCTACTAGTTTCATACTCATCACCGCTAGGAAAATGACAGTGACCATTCACCTCATTTATGCCCCTCATGATTTTATAAACCTTAATAAGGTAACCCTCCATTCCCAGGATAACTGGCCCAGGTGATCCAATCTTTCCTTTTAACGCAAACCTTCTAATCCAGGCAACATCCCTGTGAATCTTTTTGGCACCCTCTCTAGCTTAATCAGGTCCTTCCCACAGCACAGTGATGAGAACTGCAGACTATATTCCAAATATGGTCGAAACAATGATTTGCATGGGACTTTATTTGTACATGATTTCCCACCTCCAATATTCAATGCCCGATGAAGGCAAGCTTTCCATAAACTATCTTCACCGCTCTTTCTACCTGTGCTGTCACTTTCAGGTTAAGTGATTATGAATAAATTTGAGCTCATGTTTAATTCACTTTCTGAGTATCCAAAATGGTAGCATCATTCTTTCCTTTCCATCTCAAATTATTTAAAAAGCCCGCTGGATTGGAGGTTACAGAACAGAATAAAAAGTGGTTAAGAAGGAACTGCAGATGCTGGAAAATCGAAGGTAGACAAAAGTGCTGGAGAAACTCAGCGGGTGCAGCAGCATTTATGGAGCGAAGGAAATAGGCAACGTTTCGGGTCTAAACCCTTCTTCAGACTGATGTAGGGTGGGGGAGAGGCGGGGAGAAGAAAGGAGAAAGGAAGAGGAGAAGCCAGAGGGCTGAGGGAGAGCTGAGAAGGGTAGGAGACAGCAAGGGCTACCGGAAATTGGAGAAGTCAATGTTTATGCCGCTAGTGTGCAAACTGCCCAAGCGGAAATTAGGTGCTGTTCCTCCAATTTCCGGTGGTGCTCACTCTGGTCATGGAGGAGGCCCAGGACAGAAAGGTCGGATTCGGAATGGGAGGGGGAGTTGAAGTGCTGAGCCACAGGGTCCATCTTTTGAGCCTGGTCCACCATTCAAGGGGATTCATCCAAATTCAGCCCTACATTCCTGCTCTCTCTCTCTCCTGGAACAATATTGAACATATTTTTTTAACATGTTCAATGATATCATCTTAGTTTCCGTGATAGAGAATGCCACAGGTTTGTCGTTTTCTGGGACAGCTTGTCTCCTATCCTTACACTGCCATCCCTGGACCTGGACTAAAAGGTCACCCACTGGGAACAACCAGAACTGGCTTGCACAAACAAATCCAACTGCTCATCCCAATGCAGCCTGTCTCAGTTAGTTGCTGTTGTGTGAAACCACTGTTATGCTTTGGTGTGCTCAATGTGGTGCCAAATTTTATTTAAAAATCTAACCTTTCATTACCACCCATCTGCACAAAGGTTAAGCTTTAAAGTGAACAAGGAGGATGAGTCCAAACATAATTGCTGGACAGCACAGTGGCTCAGCGGTAGAGTTGCTGCCTTATAGCGTGAGAGACCCAGGTTCGATCCTGTATAGATATTTGTACGTTCTCCCCGTGACCGTGTAGGTTTTCACCGGCTGCTCCGGTTTCCTCCCACACTCCAAAGAAGTACAGGTTTGTAGATTAATTAGATTCTGTAAATTATAAATTGTCCCTAGTGTGTTGAATAGTGCTAGTGTATGGGTGATTGCTTGGGATGACAGATGACGCAATGGGCTAAGTGTTCGGCTGGCAACCGGAAGGTAGCCGGTTCGAATCCCGCTTGGAGTGCATACTGTCGTTGTGTCCTTGGGCAAGACACTTCACCCACCTTTGCCTGTGTGTGAATGTGTGTGAATATGTGTGAGTGATTGGTGGTGGTCGGAGGGGCCGTAGGCGCAGATTGGCAGCCACGCTTCCGTCAGTCTGCCCCAGGGCAGCTGTGGCTACAGAAGTAGCTTACCACCACCGAGTGTGACTGAGGAGTGAATGAATAATGCGATGTAAAGCGCCTTGAGTATTAGAAAGGCGCTATATAAATCCCATCCATTATTATTATTATTATTGTTGCTCGGCACGGACTCAGTGGGCGGAAGTGCCTGTTTCTGTTCTATATCTCGAAAGAGTAATTTAGTGGGCCAGACAGCTTCTGTGGAGGGAAATGGACAAAGTTTTGGGTTAGGATCCTTTTTCAAGATTCGAGGAGAGGGGAGAAAGCTGGTAAAAAGAGGTGAGGGGAAGCAGTGGGCCAGGAGGTAGCAATTGATATAGGTGGATCCAGATAATGATGGACAGATGAGTCAGGTGGGGGAGAGAAGAATGGAGAGAGAGAAGTGGAGAAGAGGAAGCACTGCAGATGGTAAAATCTCACAAATAAGGGAGGAGAGGAGTTAAATGTAGAACCATAGAGAGAGATAGTGGGTAAAGGGAACAGGGGGAGGAGTTGAGAAATGAGGACGGAGTGGGTGGAGATGGGTGATAAGAAAGAGAAAGTAGATGAGGGGAAACAATCTAGATGACATGGTGGGGGGGGGGGGGGGGGGGAAGAGGTTTTCTTTGAAATTGGAGAATTCAATGTTCATGCCGTTGGGTTGTAGGCTACCCAACAGAATATAAGGTGCTGCTCTTCAAGTTTGCAAGTGGTCTCATCATGGCAATGGAAGAGATCAAGTATAGACAGTTAAAGGTATAAGGCTTATCTTGTTTAGATCTACCATTAAGTTATGTCTACTTCTGTTCAGATTCCTGCAATTATCTTTCCTGTCTGCCTTTCCCTGTAACTATCTGCACCTTTTCATAGAAACATAGAAAATAGGTGCAGGAGGCCATTCGGCCCTTCGAGCCAGCACCGCCATTCATTGTGATCATGGCTGATCGTCCCCAATCAATAACCCGTGCCTGCCTTCTCCCCATATCCCTTGATTCCACTAGCCCCTAGAGCTCTATCTAACTCTCTCTCAAATCCATCCAGTGACTTGGCCTCCACTGCTCTCTGTGGCAGGGAATTCCACAAATATCAATCCTCAAAAATCCTTACTCCCACCCTCCCACACACACATACAATTCTGGATTTTGAATGTGGTCTTGTCAAAGAGACAACACAACCAGATGCTGAGACGCAAGACTTACTTACCAAACTGATGTTCTCTGTCCCTTGAGAAAACTTTGCACTGAAGAATCAGAACACCACCTGAAATAAAACAAAAACATTATCTATAGAATACTCAGTTGCAACATTCTTGTTTTAGATCGAAAAGCTGGGAAGTCCTTTTCAAAAATAAATCGATTAATAAACTTGAGCTCTAAAGGAATAGAATAGCATTCTTCATGTATGTTTATGTTAACTCACAAAATACTATGCAATTAAATAAACAAATACATTTACTGCAATAAAAATCTATTTGATACAAAATTATACAAATACTGTGAGCGCATTAATTGGCATACATGCATGTGGTTTCAGTTCCTTAGAATTACATAGAACAGCACAGGAACAGGCTCTGTGGTCCACAATGTCTGTGCCGAATATTATGTCGTTAAACTAATCGTCTCTGTCTGCACGTCATCCATATCCCTCCATTACCATATTACGCCATTATTGTATCTCTTCCACCACCACCACCTCTGGCAGCATGTTCCAGGCAACTCCAATCTGTGCAAAAAAACTTGCCCTGCACATGTCCTTTAAAGTTTCCCCCTTTATCCGTAAAGCTATCACCTCCAGTCTTCAACATTTCCACCATGGAAAAAAGGTTCTGACTGTGGATGTTATATATGCAACTCACAATTTTATATACTTCTATATACTTATATCAGGTCTCCTCCTAACCTCCGATGTTCCAGAGAAAACAAACCAATTTCGCCCAACCTTTTCTTTTAGCTAATACCCACAATTTCAGGCAGCTTTCTGGTAAACCTCTTCTGCACCCTCCAAAGCCACCACATCCTTCCTGTAATGGGGTGACCAGAGCTCCACATAATACTCCAAATGAAGCCTAACCAATGTTTTATCAAACTGCAACATGATTCCTTGGCTCTTATACTCAATGTCCCAATCATTGAGGCAGACGTACCATACCTTCTTTACCACTATCTACGTGTTTCCATTTACAATAAGCTATAGACTTGGACTCCTAAATCTTTCTGCACGTTAATGCTGTTAAGGCTCCTACCATTAACGTTATAGCTTCCCATTACATTTGACCTGCCAAAGTGAAAAAGCTTTCACTCACTTCTACCAATTTTCCACCCATGTCTGTACTGATCTATATCAACTCACCAACCAACCCGCCTATATTTGCATAGGTCACTTATATATAATAAACAAAAGTCCCAGCATTCATCCTTGCAGAACACTCCCATCACTATCCTTCATCTTTGGAATCCAAAAATCCCAAATAAACATAAAATGGAGCCTAGATAAATGGGAGCTGCTCTCATTGAAACACTCAGGATTCTCAATGGGTTCTCAATTACAAGCTGCATGCTGAAAAGTTGTTTCATTTGGCTTCATGCATAGACTAAGGATAAAGAGATGGAGATAAGAAATTAAGTCAGGAAAATAATTCTTCACAGGTTCAGGCTAGGTTTTGTCATGTATACTAAGATAAAATGGTCGCATGAAGCTCAAACATGATAATGATAGATACGGCGCCAAATGTAAAGCAGCAGTATGGTGCAAACATTGTAGCGCAATCTGCTAAAGTAAAATACAATAACTGACGAACTAAATGAGGTTAGGATAAGAGTAAGAGGAAAAGTACATGGCTGCAGCTCCAGTGATTGATTCCTTAGAATTCTCTTCCCCAGTTGGCAGTAGTTGTTCCATTGGTGTTTGGAAACTGACTACCAAAACTGTCTCAAAACTGGTTGGAAACCAGCCATGTGGGTCAGGTTCAGGTTGGCTATTAGAAAAATCTCAGCCCTGGGCTGAGTTTAAATTGGCTGGGGTCAATTATTGATTTAATAAATCATCTTGTTTTGAGTTTATCCAAGATTGAGATTGAAAGAGTTTTGATATTCAAAGGAAGATAGAAAAATAGAATTGAGGAATGTCATCAGCGACGATTTTATCAAATAGCAGAGGAGCCTTGAATGGCAGATGATAGAAAGGCTGTTAGGGAAGTAGATTGTTATAAAGAATGTAATGACACAACAAAAAGAAGCACTTGCGGAAATGAGTGGGGAAAGATCTGGTAAATGGAATGGAATATGTGAAAATATAGTGTTCATTTTTAGAGGGAAAAATAGAAAAAATATTATGCAAATAGTGAGATATTGCACAAAGAAGATCTGCGTGTCCTTGTGCATGATTTACAAAAGGCTGTTAAGTAGGAAAAATATTAAGAGTATTATTGTTTATTGCTTAGAGAATTGAAAACACAAGGATGGAAGTTATGTTTCACTTGCATGGGACATTGGTGAAGAAACATCAGGAATGCTGTTTAGTTTAGAGATACAGTATGGAAACAGAAATATGGACCCAAACACAGGCAGGTGGGACTAGTGTAGCTGGGACATGTTGGCCAGTGTGGGCAAGTTGGGCCGAATGACCTGTTTCCCACACTGTATTGCTCTTTGACTCAATGATTTTCATCAGATTCGGAATAGTTTGAAATGAAACACGTGTGAATCTGCAGAGAGAGGTGAGGGAAGGAATGCAAGAACATGGAACAAGCGATATCTCTACCTGATGGATGGTGGTGAAGGAGGAGGCCATGAATGAAAATCGAGAACAATGAAAATGCTGAAAATATGAGATACCAGACTGGTGCTCAAGTCTGAAACCATTGAATTCATCGTCAAAACCTGAAGGCTGGCACATGCCTCTTTCCACAGATGCTGCCTGGTCCACTGAGCATCCCCAGCATTTCCTGCTTTTATTTCAGAATTCCAGCAACTGAACTAATTTGCTTTTAATTTGCTTTGCCACGGAATATGCGCTGAATATTCCAATCAATCATCAGCATTTTATCCTGATCTACATTAATCACTGAGCATTTAATGTCAGAAGTAATACATACCTTTGCAGTAAAGGGGTTACTGTGTCCTTATAATCATGAAAAAGCTGGAAAAGATTGGTTGGCAATGCCAGGTAATAACATAAGGCTTCAAACTGTCCTTCTGAAGAGCCTAGGAAGAAAGAGAGAACAAATGCTTTTTCAGTCAGATAAAAATAAAGCAGTTACTTTATACTGTGGTTGGTGCTGATTTTGGAAGAGATTTTACTAGTTTTATGTAGATATAATAGCCATAATCGCCTCAAAGGAAAAACTATATTCACGTGGAAACCATTTTAATTTTAACCCTTGATACCTGTGCTGCTAAAAAACATAAGGTTCAGGAATGGTGTGTATAGGAGAATGGTCACAAGATAACAAGGGCATATTTAGCAGAAGGAACACCAGGAGCCCGTATTACTCCCTTAGTGCCACAGAAACTGGGATTAAAATTGTGGATGTGCTGGGCCCAGAACAGGTCATCCAAGATGTTAACACCCAGAAATTTGAATCTTCTTACTTCCCCTTTCTGAAGTTAACAATTAGTTCCTTGTTTTTGTTGATATTGAATGAGAGATTGTTGTTGTGACACCACTCAACCAGGTGTTCTATCTCTCTCCTGTACACTTGACTCATCACCATCCATGCTTCAATACCCTGGTCTGAAAGTTGAGATGTGCAATTAGTTCATTTCTCTTTCTCAGTTCTGATGAAAGATTCTAGACCCAAAATGGTAACAGTTTCTCCTTCCACAGCTGCTGCTCGACCTGCTAAATGTTTCCAGTGTTTTCAGCTTCTTTCCCAGACCGATGCGCATGGTAGCTGAATTATTATATCTGTTTGCCCTGAAGATGTGAACATTGCTGACAACATTGGCATTTATCATCCATCCCTGAAATGAGAGGCAATGAAGAGGCAATGAAGAGGCAACTACTGGGGTGACATTGCTGCAAGCTTCCTATTTTAAAGTACACCAGATGGACTTCAACAACAATCTGGTAGTTTTGTGGAAACTGTTATTGAGACAAACTTTCATTTAAATAAAGAAAGCATTGATTCTTGAATATAATTTCCCCAGCTGCCATAGTGGGATTTAGTTACATTTCTGGGTAAAAGTAAATCAGTAAATGTGGCTCAAGTGCCATAAAATCCAAAGACTTCCGTGCCATAAAATCCAAAGAATCACTGCAAACATAGAACCTTTCCTGACAGTGGTATATTGTTTATTCCGTTTACTTAATCATCTCAGAGTAATACTGACAACTCCTAACTTGCCATTGTTGCCTGGGTTCTCCACTTCCCCAATATCACCACAGCTTGTCATACTCCATACCTCTCATTTGGTTCCTTTTCAATTTCATCCCCATCCATCACATAGAAACATAGAAATTAGGTGCAGGAGTAGGCCATTCGGCCCTTCGAGCCTGCACCGCCATTCAATATGATCATGGCTGATCATCCAACTCAGTATCCCGTACCTGCCTTCTCTCCATACCCTCTGATCCCCTTAGCCACAAGGGCCACATCTAACTCCCTCTTAAATATAGCTTCTGCTTCAACCTCTTCCTATTACATAGAAGTCACCATAGAGGCCATGCCATTATTCTTTGCCTTATGACATTCTTATTTTGGCCTCCAGTATATCCCAATTTTCTTTGCTCCATCACAGGCACACATGCCTTTCAATTCCTTGAAGAACTGTTATTCCACCTCAAAAGCCTTAGCCCACTATCCACTCAAATGTTTCTTAAAATCGACAGCTGCAACCATAGAAAAGACCAATATTTTTTTGGTGTTTAGACCAACTTTTGTTTGGCAGCATACAAATGAAGGGCTTCTGAATGTTTAAAAATGCTGTATTAATATAAAAATTATTGCTTCGTCTTCAGTTTGGGTTTTTGTGATTTTTACCCGCTCCTCTCTGACAAAAGCGAATCTTTGTATTCACCACATCCTGCTCTAACTAGATTAGTAAAGGGCCTGTCCCACTTTCACGACCTAATTCACGACCTTTTTTACTTGGGGACATTTTTCATCATGTTGAAAAAACGCCCCGACCTACTTGATGCCACGAGCACCTACGACTAGCATCACATAGAAACATAGAAAATAGGTGCAGGAGGAGGCCATTCGGCCCTTCGAGCCAGCACGCCATTCATTGTGATCATGGCTGATCGTCTCCTATCAATAACCCGTGCCTGCCTTCTCCCCATATCCCTTGACTCCACTAGCCCCTAGAGCTCTATCTAACTCTCTCTTAAATCCATCCAGTGATTTGGCCTCCACTGCCCTCTGTGGCAGGGAATTCCATAAATTCACAACTCTCTGGGTGAAAAAGTTTTTTCTCACCTCAGTCTTAAATGACCTCCCCTTTATTCTCGACCAACTACGACCTACCTACAACCTCGTGACGACCATTCTGCGAGTATGAGTCAAGGGCAAACTCGGCAGAGGTCGTGAATTAGGTCGTGAAAGTGGGACATGCCCTTAATAGTTCCTCTTCACTTACCTTTTAAGAGATCTGCAGGCGGTGGCACACCAAGCAGGAAGTTGAAGAACAAAGCAGAACAGCGGAGAAATGGAGTGATGCCACATTTCACACAATTCCACAGGTACCAGCCATAGGGCTTACTTTCTAAAGATCTGTAATAAACGCAACATTTCAATGCATTCAGCCCAAATTAAGCAAAAGCTTTGCAGTATAGGATGAGCAAAATTAATAATGAGCAAACAGTAATTCGGATTATAAAGTTAACATTAATGTCCAGAATGCTGAAACATTGCAAGTTAATTTTCTTCTCATTCAATTAAATCACAGAGGTAAAAGAAGAACATTTCTATGTTGACAGTATATCACAGAATCCAATGATACAAGCAGACCATGAGACAGAGAATGGGGAAAAGCCAAGATTAATGGAAGCAAAATAAAAGAGCAAGACAGTATATGTTCTTGTATTAAGTAAAAGGAATACTGGCTGAGGTGTGATTGACAGTAAAATAGTTTTACCGTTTCTGTACATTAAATCATGTCTTGTTAGATTCTGTTGCAAACATCACAATACAAATCAGTGGAAGACAGATTTCTCCCAGGTCTCTGTCAATGCAGAAAACCATGCGGTAGCAAGCTAAGGTGCTTGCCTTAAATTTATCACCATTCCTCATCAGGGAACATTTAATAACCATTGAGCATCTTCAATTATGAAAAGTTTAAGCTGGAAGCTACATATGTGGCACTACAATGCAATGAAGGAAAATATGGCTGCCAACATATTGATACTGAAACTGGGGCTGGTTACATAGTGATAGACAGATTGAAGGAGACTGAAGATAGACAGGCAGCATGTCTGGAGAGAAGGAATGGATGACGTTTCGGGTCGAGACCCTTCTTCAGACTGAGAAGTCAGGGGAGACGGAAACTGGAGATATGGAAGGGTACAAAGCGAATGTATGGTGTGAAAACAACAGATCAATGCAGATCAAGAAAATGTAGAATGGTTCATTGTTGGCTGAGGGGAAGGTGACAACGAGGCATACAAACTGTAAAATTAATCAGGAGGACAGTGAAACTATTCAGAGAACTAGGGTGGGGGAGAGACGAAGAGGGAAAGCAAGGGTTACTTGAAGTTAGAGAAATCAATATTAACACCGCTGGATTGTAAGATGTCCAAGCAAAATATGAGGTGCTGTTTCTCTAATTTGTGTTTGGCCTCATTCAGCCAGTGGAGGATAGCTAGGACAGAAAGGTCAGTGTGGGAATAGGAAGGAAGGAGACTGGGGCTGGTTATGTATTGACACTTGAATGAAGACTGGGTCTGGGTACTATTTGATACGTGGAATGAAGGAAACTGGGGCTGGCTGCAGGTGGAATCAAGCAGACTGTGACTGGCTACGTATAGACGTGCATGAAGGAGAGTGAGGCTGGGTATGTGCTATAAGGAGTTTAGTAACATCATTGTGATAGAGTGAAAGTGACTGAGAGGCAGCAATGGAGTAAAATAATGGAAGGTGTCAGATTAAACCAGCTCTCCAAAAGACACATCAAATTATTTCTAGTGACTTTTATCCCCCCCAATAAAAATAGAGAAAATAAAAATTAACATATTAAGCTTTTGTTTTTAGAAACTGTGTTGTGATTTTCCCAGTGCACCACGCATTGGCATAAACTCCCAGCGAGCCTGCAGTGGAGAAGCTGCCGAGCAGGTCCTGCTCGTCCGCCGAACACCAGAAACTGTGAGCATGGAGTCGGCATTGAGCGAAAGGCAAGGCCGGCAGGAGGACAGGGGCACAAAGGTCGGCTGCAGGAGGCGCCCCCGGGGCACAAAGGTGGGTGGACGAGGAGAGTGGCGTTGGTTTGCTGGTTGACCCACATGTCAAAGGAAGGCAATGGCTGGAGGCCCTGCAGCAACCTGGGGCTTGCCTGGACCAAGAGACGCTCATAAGACCTAGAGCACAGACCATGGATTGAAAATGGTGTCAAAACCTGGTGCCTCTTGCATGTGGGCTCAGTGGACGATTTCTGTACACCTTGCTAATCAGGGAGTGTGCTTAGGTATGGCAATACTCTACTGGACTGTATGTAAGAAAATAATTTCACTGTGCAGTTGTACATGTGACATGGAACCATAGTTGTGGTTTGGTAGTGAATTCCAACCTCGAATTGACTCAAGTATATAATACCTGATTTCTCCCTCAGTGATTAGTAGATAACTTTTGTGATGTAACATTGACTGACGGAATAATAATTCCATCATGTATACTCCGGTTGAAGACCCCTTGATCAGTGCGATGAAGGATCTACTAAGCGTGCTGATGATTTCATACATAGAAACATAGAAAATAGGTGCAGGATTAGGCCATTCGGCCCTTCGCGCCTGCACCGCCATTCAATATGATCATGGCTGATCATCCAACTCAGTATCCTGTACATGCCTTCTCTCCATACCCCCTGATCCCTTTAGCCACAAGGGCCACATCTAACTCCCTCTTAAATATAGCCAATGAACTGGCCTCAACTACATTCTGTGGCAGAGAATTCCAGAGATTCACCACTCTCTGTGTAAAAAATGTTTTTCTCATCTCAGTCCTAAAAGATTTCCCCTTTATCCTTAAACTGTGACCAAATTGAATGGCTTGACAGGGTTGAGAGAGAATATCTTGTTCTGGACTTCCCCAACATCGGGAATAATCTTCCTGCATCTAGCCTGTCTTAAGAATTTTGTAAGTTTCTATAAGATCCCCCCTCAATCTTCTAAATTCTAGCGAGTACAAGCCGAGTCTATCCAGTCTTTCTTCATATGAAAGTCCTGACATCCCAGGAATCAGTCTGATGAACCTTCTCTGTACTCCCTCTATGGCAAGAATGTCCTTCCTTGGTTAGTTGCTAACCGAGTCCAGTTTGGAACACTTTGTCGGTTAAAAATGTGATGGATCAAGAAGTCACATGGCCACAATCATTTTTCCTTCCGTTGTTGCGTACCTGTTTGTATATTCTTGAAGAGTTTCATACAGTTCTGCTGCTGAACGGGACTCCTCATTTTCCTCTTCATCCTGCTCCATAGGACAGTCTGTTCATCAAAAATGCAACATTACATTTCACACTGATGTCTTGAATTGTAATTGGACAAATCAATTGGCTTAGAAAGGGATCCGAATAAAATGAATGAACAAAATATAGGAGAGTTTATGTGCTAGTTTATATTGTACAAACTGCCTTAAGAATCTGTGGCATAAAAGGCACAGCAAGATCAAACAATTCAAGTCTCAGAAGCATACTGTCTGGGATATACATAGAATACAACTGCTTAGACGGACACAAAATTCTGGAGGAACCCAGCGGGACAGGCAGCATCTCTGGAGAGAAGGGATGGGTGACGTTTCGGGTCGAGACCCTTCTTCAAACTCTATTTCTTCTCTCCAGAGATGTTGCCTGTCCCGCTGCGTTCCACCAGAATTTTTTGTCTATCTTCAGTTTAAACCAGCATCTGCAGTTCCTTCCTATACACTTTGAACACAACTGCTGGGTATTTTAAAATACAAGATATCTGAAATATTATGGAGTTTGCAACCATATTCCTTATTATTAAAAATTTCCTTCATACAGGTTAAATTCTCCCATATAAAATGTGGAATACTAGCAGAGCCCTGCTGCATACCCGAACTGTGTCTCGACTCAGCCAGAGAGAAGCAATTGTCACATGAATAATTTCCTTTACTGGTCATCCTTGTACTGCAATTTAAGCAATTCAAGTCCGCTACTCCAACAGTCTCCCTATAAAAATGCCAATGAACACTCTCCTACGCATTCGCCCACCCACCCAATGCTATTTATTGTAGACAAATAATGGATGGTGCACACTCTTTCATGAAGTAGATTCAAATCTGGACTCAGGAGCTTTGAATTCATCCATTGCTGGCTTCTTCAGCAACCAATATTCATTTACTCCGAATTTCTTGTTTATAAGGTCTAGAATTTATATCCTAAAACCTTTACACCACTTTCCTCTTCCTACCCTAATATCCTCTTCTTAGACTTGTTAATTTTTGCCACAAATAAATGCAGGCTATTCAGTTTTGTCGCAGTAGGTGGTCAACTGTTTTTTCAAGAGGGCCTCGAGATCAAAACTTGTTGATGCAATTACTGAAAAAATTCAAAGTATTCCAACAAGATAGGGAACTTTGTGTGACTTATTCTAATTACTTGTTTTCACTGTATCCACTAGGCATTGAAATCAGAAATACACAAGTGCTCAAACTATTTTACTTTCACTAACATTGGAAGAACACAGAAAATACTCTCAAAAGTAAGTTGAATGAGGACAAACGGGTGCTTGATGGTTGGCACAGATTTTGTGGGCTAAACTGCCTGTTTCTGTATTGATGGATTATGAATCTCCATCAGTCCTGTAATATTTTTCTTAATCTGTCCAAAAGATGCCATCGACTCACAGCATAGAAAATGGACCTTTCAGCCCAACTTGTTCATGCCGGCCAAGGTGTCTACCTAAGTTAGATCTATTTACCAGCATTTGGCCTATATCCCTCTGAACCTTTCCAATCCATGTACCTGTTCAAATGACTGTTAAATGTTACATTTCTACTTACATCTACCGCTTCCTCTGGCAACTCATTCCAACCACCATCCACTGTGTGAAAAACTTGCCTACAAGTCCCATTTAAATCTTTCCCCTCTCACCTTAAATCTGTGCCCTCTAGTTTTAGTCTTCCCTACCCAGGGAAATAGACAATGACCATCCATTCCATATATGCCCCTCACGATTTTATAAATCTCTATAGGGTCACCTCTCAGCCTCCTTCACGCCAGGGAATACCGTCCCAGCCTATTTGATCTCACTATATAACTTTATTTATAATGCTATTTGTACAAATGGTAACCTTTAGATCACAGTGACTCGCTTGCAGTATTTCAAAACTCACCTGTTGTTGAGGTAAAAAGTATCTGCACAATGTGTGCCATGGTAACCAGGTGGAAGAGGTAGAGGTTGTTGAATGCACAGCTGATATCTGAGGGTTGCAGCTCCACCGTTTCCTCCCAATACAACGAAGGAAATGCCAAGACTAGACTTACCTGAAAAAAATAAATTAGATGTAACAACACTTTAAAATTATACTGCAACCAACCAGCTACTTGCGGTGTGACAGTAGATGCAACTTAGGAATGGAGTTAGACACAAAATGCTGGAGTAACTCAGCAGGACAGGCAGCATCTCTGGAGAGAAGAGATGGGTGACGTTTTGGGTCGACACCTTTCCTCTCGACCCGAAACGTCACCCATTCCACCCTAAGTCATAGGCTGCACAGAATAGGCAGAATTATGAAAACCAAGGACTGGGACAACAGGCCCTCAAAAACGATGTTATCTGAAAGTCTGCGCACAATGAGGCTGATTGATCCTAAATTCCAGCTGTTAAAAAATATTATCCTCTCATCTTGTTTCTGTATCATTCTAGTTTTATTCCAACTGTGGATGGTTTGACTGCCCCAACCGTGGGAGAACAAGAGGAAGAAGATTGAACTTTATTGCCTTCCATCACAGTGAGGAATGTGGAATGCACTGTGATGGATGTCTATGTTAACTTTTATGTGGTTGTGGGTCTTCTTGTTTTTCACTTTCTATGGCTGTATGGTAATTCAAAATTTCACTGTACCTTAATTGGAACATAAACTGACCTTGAAACATTATTAAATCAAATACTATTTTAGATTAATATTTAATGAACTGACCATTGCTCCTTTATTTTCTTTCAAGATGCATACTAGGAAACCAATGTAATCCCTGGCAGCTGATAGCATAAGCAAAGAGGCTTGCACAAGGATTTGGGCTTTCGTTGAACATGAACTACTTAGTGATCTGTTTAAAGGCACAAAGCTCCAAGTTTAATCTAAAAGAACAGAAGGAAGATATTCTCTCTCAACCCTGTCAAGCCATTCAATTGGTCACAGCTAAACAATGTAATTCTATAATCAATTTTGCCCACAGCCATGAATATCCTTGCATAACAAAAGGTACAACTCTGTGTTTAGATTTCTACAATTTATGTGAAAGGTTTTTAGATATGACAAAATTCACAAATTTCCCTCAAATACTTCAAAGAAACGTACCATTAGGTGGAAGAAGTCAATATCCAGAAATGACCAATTGTCTTCAACATCCAAATGGGGCACAAAAACTAAAATATAAAACAAATCACATGATATAAAAACATTTCTTGGCAAGATTGAATCTCAGGAGAGTTGTTAATACACAAATGGATGACATAAAGTTATTTTCAATAAAATAATTTAAAGATTCATAAAACCCATTCAGTTTGTTTCAACGTACAGGCATATATATGCACAGTAGAAGAATTATTCACTGAGGATGATTGAAATGTGAGGAGGTGCCAGGTGTGGAACAAATTCAGAAGGAGATGATGCACGTTCAGCCAGCAGTGAAAGACAAATCAATACAATTTACATCTAAAGCAGCAGCCATTACAACAATAATACATACATCACCACGCTCCCCAACCAGCTAGGCGGTACATTAATTTTGAAATTCTCAACCTTTCAAACCTCTCCACAGCTTCCTTCTTCTCCACATCTCATCTCGTCATGCGCACAGCCCTTCAGTTCATGGCTGCATTTAATCATTCACCATTGATGGCCATGCTTTCAGCTGCCTAATTGCTGGAACTCTATTTCCTTCTTTACATACTTATTAACACCACATTAACCACATTGAAAATCCAAACAAAAACTGCAGATTTTGCACAGCTGAAATGAAAATAGACCTGGGACGAAAAAAATAAGATGGAATTTCAGCAGCAGAGAAGGTAGGGGAGGGATGGGTAGAACAAAGGGAATATCCTTGGCAGGGCAAGACCAAATGGGTTAATGTAGCAGCTGGAAGCCTATTATGCTTCTGTGTAACTTATTGTAAAAGGTGAGGGAGTGGGACATGCCTGGTAGGCCAGATTATTGGCATAGGAAAAAAAGAGCCAACATGATGCCAGGCAGAAGTTCTGATATTGATGGAAACAGCGAGTTTAGAATCCTAATGTTGGAGAATCCAATAGAGTTTGGATAGCTGCAACGTGCCCTGATGGAAGATGAGGTGGCTATTTCTCGAGCTTACCGGCCCTCATCATCACAGTGCAGGATGTCACAAAGTGAACGGTCAGAGTGGGATGGTGAATTAAGGTGGTGGCAGGCAGCAAAGTTCAGGATTACTTTCTACTTTTGCTGCAAGTGATCACCAATGCGATGAGAAATGCACGTGAATCACTGCTTCAACTAGAAAGAATGTTTGGGTCCCTGGATGGTGGAGAGGGAAGAATTTTGAGGACAGAGGTTGTATTTCCTGCAGTTGCATCGGAAAGTGCCATTAGATAGGGAGTGGTTGGTGGGGACAGAAGAGTAGACCAGGGTATCATGAAGGGAGCGGGCCCTTTGCATTGCTGAGAGTGGAAGGTCTAGGATGTGTCAGGGTGGTGGGATTTTGCTGGAGTTGGAGGAAACTACCAAGGATGATCCATTGCATGTGAAGGATAGAGCCGTGGATGACGGTGACAGAGGGAACTCAGTCTTGCTCTATCCAGGAGGAGATGTGAGCAGGGAGCCAGGAAATTAATGAGATGCAATCAAGGGATATGTCCACCAGAAAGACAGAAAACGTTTAATTTCTACTGAAGGGTCCCAGACCTCTATCATTAATGATTTCTCTCTCCATGGATGCTACCTGATCTGCTGAGAGTTTCCAGCATTTTCCACTTTCCTTTCAGATTTGCAACATCTGCAGTTTTTAAATTTTTATTTGGCAGTGCTCCCATTAAATGCTTTGTGGCTTTTTTGCTGTGTTTAACCTCCATATAATCAGTAACAAAAAAACTTTGATTCAGTCATAAAAACACGGCTTGAAATTTACTTCTGGGCTAGGAGTGCGAGATAGAAATCTATGAACAGATAAATGGAGCCTGTTTTATATTGTATTTTAAGGCACCCCCAGGCAGCTTCCTAATCCTATGAATTACATGGCAGAGCTGCTATTTTACAGTGAATGAAACAACAGTCAACGTGTAGAAGACCTTTCATGTAGGGTATTCACATCTATCAATGTTCAGCTCATTGGATGACCGTTTTCTGCACTCCTGAGCCTTTGCCCAGGTACATGCTTAAAATTCAGCAGGTCCAAGTAAAGTTGCTGATTATTAAGTGGAAGAATGGGACTATTATTTTCTTGCTCAGGAATGTACGGGATATTTGCAGTTCAAGGCAGAAATTTGCAGTTCAAGGTCTTTGCTGGCGCGCTTTGGCTGCCGCTGCTCCCTCTTCACACTGTGTTTTTGATTTTCTGTTTTTGGATTGAATCCTGTTTTTAATTTGTGTCTCTGTGATGTCCTTATTGTTATATTCCGATTATATGTTATTCCGATATACTATGTAAGGTGTCCTTGAGATGTTTGAAAGGCGCCCATTAAATAAAATTTATTATTATTATTATTCTACACGTTGGCTGTTGTTTCATTCACTGTAAAATAGCAGCTCCGCCATGTAATTCATAGGATATGAAGCTAAATGCACAACCAAGCTTTTTTAACATGCAGGAACAGTGTGACATTTCTGTAATTATACTCATGTTGATAAAGGCCACAATTATAAACTGCAACCTCTCAGCGTTTCACCTGACCTTTGTGCAATATTTGAGTCAAGACCCTTTCTGCCCTTCAAAAGATTCCATGGCATATCTCAAAGACGAGCAATTCACTGGATGTGTAGAGTTTGGACAACCCAGACTGTGAATTATTCCGTAAAATTAAAAGTCTTTCTATTAGGACAGTTTGTGCCATGAGGAACTAGGTAGATATCTTATTTCATGTAAAGTTCAAAGACCCATCATTTATTTATTTGCCTCTGTACTCCACAATTTGAGGTTTATAGTAGAAAATAAAATCACATGTGGTTAAAGTGCACATTGTCAGATTTTAACAAAGGCCATTTTTATACATTTTGCTTTCACCATGTATAAATTACAGCAGTGTTTATACATAGTCCCCCCCCATTTCAGGGCACCATGATGTTTGGGACACAGCAATGTCATGTAAATGAAAGTAGTCATGTTTAGTATTTTGTTGCATATCCTTTGCATGCAATGACTGCTTGAAGTCTGCGATTCATGGATATCACCAGTTGCTGGGTGTCTTCTCTGGTGATGCTCTGCCAGGCCTGTATTGCAGCCATCTTTAGCTTATGCTTGTTTTGGGGGCTAATCCCCTTCAGTTTTCTCTTCAGCATATGAAAGGCATGCTCAATTGGGTTCAGATCGGGTGATTGACTTGGCTACTCAAGAATTGACCATTTTTTTGCTTTGAAAAACTCCTTTGTTGCTTTAACAGTATGTTTGGGATCATTGTCTTCCTGTAGAATGAACCACCAGCCAATGAGTTTTGAGGTATTTGTTTGAACTTGAGCAGATAGGATGTGTCCATTCACTTCGGAATTAATTATGCTACTACCATCAGCAGTTGTATCATCAATGAAGATAAGTGAGCCAGTACCTTCAGCAGCCATACATGCCCAGGCCATAACACCCCCACCACTGTGTTTCACAGATGAGGTGGTATACTTTGGATCTTAGGCAGTTCCTTCTCTCCTCCATATTTTGCTCTTGCCATCACTCTGATATAAGTTAATCTTTGTCTCATCTGTCCACGTCCTTTTTTCCAGAACTGTGGTTGCTCTTTTAAGTACTTCTTGGCAAACTGTAACCTGGCCATCCTACTTTTGCGGCTAACCAGTGGTTTGCATCTTGCAGTGTGGCTTCTGTATTTCTGTTCATGAAGTCTTCTGCGGACAGTGGTCATTGACAAATCCACACCTGACTTCTGAAGAGTGTTTCTGATCTGTCGGACGGGTGTTTGGGGATTTTTCTTTATTATAGAGAATTCTTCTGTCATCAGCTGTGGCCTGCCCTTCCTTTTGCGATTAGTAAGCTCACCAGTGCTCTCTTTCTTAACGATATTCCAAACAGGTGATTTTGGTAAGCCTAAGGTATGGCTGATGTCTCTAACAGTTTTATTCTTGTTCTTCAGTCTCATAATGGCTTCTTTGACTTTCATTGGCACAACTTTGGTCCTTTTTTGATAAACAGCAATAAAAGTTTCCAAAGGTGATGGAAAAACTGGAGGAAAGACTTGGTGCTGAGAGTTCTCTTATACCTGCATTAAGGAGGCATTTAAACACACCTGAGCAATTACAAACGCCTGTGAAGCCATGTGTTCCAAACATGATGGTGCCCTGAAATGCTGGGGACTATGTATAAACATAGTTGTAACTTCTAACGGTGAAACCAAAATGTATAAAAATGGCCTTTATTAAAATCTGACAATGTGCACTTTAACAATGTGATTTTTTCTAATTCAAATCTCAAATTGTGGAGTACAGAGGCAAATAAATAAATGATGGGTCTTTGTCCCAAACATTATGGAGGGCACTGTATAATGCGCAGAGACAACAGGGCAACTCTATCCCATATTCCTAACTTCAGCACATAATCCTCCACACCATTTTACACACAGCAATGAATTTCAAAGAAATGAATTTCATTAACATAAGGTGTTACTGTTGGGGCTTGATTTAATATGAGATTTATGCACTGAAAATATTAGTAATATAAATGGAAAACATACCCTTTCACATGGAGAGGATAGATAAATAAGTGACATTGAAATTATATCGAGAACATGAACAGTTTGGCTTTCCTTCAATTATAGTTATAACCAAGGAAGTTACCAACTGTGACTTCAAAACTCTAGTCAGTCCACATCACAATAAAAAATTCCCCTTTACCAGCCTCACGTGGTATACTCACCCGACAATAAGCGGATCAAGTGCTTCTGGATAACTTTGGCTGATGTGACCACTCTCTGAGAAGCAGCAAACTGCAGAACTGCCTTCAGGCTTACACCCTATAATAAATAAATATATTTGGTCATTGGTCTAAAATTGTTCCCCAACAACAACACAGTATCTTCAAAATTCTACAGACGCAGGAATTACTTTATTATTCATATTTTCTTGCATCATAGGAAGATATTTAGACTATTGAGACCGAGCTAGTTCTTGGTGCAATCCCACCCCCACATGCCCAGCAACTTCAGCCCGATTCTCCTGCTACCTATCTACACTAAAAGGTAGTTTACAAAGGCCATTTAACCAAATGATCAGCTCCTTGGAATGTGGGAGAAAACTGGAGCCATCAGAGGAATCCTACAGGGAGATCGAGAAAACTGTACACATGCAGCAACCAAGATTCAGGGTGGAACCTGGGTGGCTGGAGTCCCGAGGCAGCAACTATTACCTGCTGCACCACACTTAATATGAAAGGCCACATCTTCTTTGGTAGGTTGAAAAAGTGGAAGATAATGAGCAAGTACCCTACTTCGATATTCAGAAGAAAGTGTGATAGTCAGAATGTAGGGAACAAGAGGAAAGGCACAATTAGAGAGCTACAGATAAGGATACAGTGTTGAAGAAAATTCCAACACAAGAGATACAAGGTGCCAATGCTAACACTTAGAGGTAGTCAGATAGTAGAGCACTGATTAGGATGTTGCCTGGGTTGAAGCCTCTCATTTATAAGAAATTGAATAA